>NC_079171.1:43347442-43577442 GCF_947568905.1 Ostrea edulis | reverse complement strand
TATTTTCATAAACATTATAGCGGATCCAAGAGAGGTGGATGCTGTAAATTACCTTATGAACACTTTTTCTATATGACCTACCTATAGACTTGAAACTTTGTACAATGCTTCATTGGCAAAACGGGCTATCGGAACCATTATTTCGTCTCCAATTCCGTCCCGGTTTCAATATTTAGTATGTGCAACGATACACGTTTTTTGCGTTAACTTGGGCAACTTTTCGAGAGTAAGCAAATGCTGTTTTTTTTTTTACTTACTATCAGATATAGTGAGTTCAGGCACATTTAAACGTCGTTTTTGAAAGCTTAGGCGTGGGAAAGAAACGGAGAAAATATGTGCCGTTATATTTATATGAGCAATCTGAGTTAGCAAGAAAAGCAGTTCTGCCCGAACTCCTAGATCGTAAAGGGGAAGGGGATATCCTTCAGTACATGTATATGTACGAGTTAAATTCATCGATCCAACCTTACCTTTCCACTACCATTCACCGCTACATCAAGTGACCAGCTAATAAATCGATCTTTGCATGTACTGATAACAGATGTTGTATGTGATAATTTAACGCGATGTCAAGAAAGCGGGGGGTTGTGGATTGGGGGCTACGTGTTGTTGTGTTTACAGGTCTGGAGGTCGATGCATAAATTGTGATTATTTATATATAGTTGTTTTAATGACTGGAGAAAATATCATTAAGTATGGTTCCATGTAAAAATCAGGCAGAGGGTGATAAGTCGATATAGTCCCGAGTATAAAGAGAATGAATGCCCATGCTCTTTTAAAACGTTTATCTTCAAAAACAAAACTGAAAATACATTCAACATGTTCAATGGAATCCTTTATGATAAAATAAAGATATAATTTATCAACTTTTGTGTTTTACCCTAAATAATTCATTGAAAATATCTTTTATTTGAAAAATCATTTTGAATTCATTTTTGCTCTATGTAATATGAAATGTAAAACATTTATTACAAAGCATCTGGACATTTAAAACTTTGGCTAACAATTCTAGAAACATGATATGGCTCAAATTTTAAAATAAACTTTGTAGCACTTGATTTCCTTATGAATCCTTTGTAAGAGTGGAACAAAAACTTTTAGTGAAATGTACGTTTTTACAGTCATATAATACATATGGTTGTTCAGGAAAAATAAAAATGAGAACAGAAACTGCAGACATTTGAGTCATTAATATTGTAAAATTTGGACAGTTTATATTGACTTTATATAATTTTATGAAAATACATGTAATGTAGAAATGGGATTGTTTTAAATTGAATTATGTAGTTTAAAAAATGTAAGTTGACTCATTTATCATGTTTATGGCACTATCTTTTACCAAGTTTGATTACAGGTTGCTTTCAGATGACAAAACAACTGTGTTTTGCATAATCCATGTAGATATTAGTGTCTGTAAAGTGAATTGAAAATGAATTCTTAATCATTTCATCAATACATTCCATTATCTATAAGATTTTTTAACAGTTGCAACTTGTAAGTTTAGATCCTTTATAAACTATATACTGATAAATGTACACGGAAGAGTTCTTTGAAGCTTACACATTTTATTTCAAAATCATACTTTTTTTAAAAGTGTAACCCGAAACAAGGCATAAACATAATAAATGAACAAATGAGCACAGAAATATATTTGTTACGAACATATTTACAAAGCAGAGACAGATCCAGAAAAAAAATATACGGGTGGGAATGGAGCGGTTGTGACTCATGTCTGTACCTTCTTCATCCAGAAAGGGGTGGGTGAAGAGCCCAAAATTACATAAAATAGACCATTTGAGCTATTCTATGATGCATCACATTATACATGTATTTTTGCATGTCAACACAACTTCATTACACAGTTCAACCCATTGGTGTTTAATTTTTTCATAAGTTGTTTCCCTTTCGAATTTAGGTACATTAGGAATTTCAGTTGAAATAATTTGAATAAACACCATATAAGAATGCTTTCATGTTTATTTGACAATTTGTCGTTTATTTCTTCATAAAGTTTTGATATTTTGTTTGGATTCAAATTTTTAGACTGTCTTGATGTTCAACATTGAGTTTATGGACTCCTTTGCTTTCCTTTTGTAATATTGTCTTGTACTTTCACTTGGTTTGATTGATTTTCCTCCTGTCACCACTTTAAGTATGTCCTTGGGTTTTGCAGAGACCTACAATACAATAAGATAGACACTGATTTTCAGGACACAGGAAATTACTTATTTTTCTCTCCTCATTGAATATATAATATATATTTCTTTAGTTTTTGAGAATATTTGAACATTTTATATCATAAAACTTTCAATTAAAGTACACACCTCAGAGCGTAGTAATCATAGTACACATTGATATTTAAATTATACATATAGTTAGAAAGAATAAAACTACTAAAACAGCATATAAAACTTTTGAAAACAAGAAATGCTTAAAGAAACTTGTATATGGCATTGAGAAGGTGTTCCAAATATTCTAAATCAGTGACAAGTAGGTTCAGATACTAGTCAGGGCAACAGCTGTATCAGGTTTTGAGTCTGGTTTCTGAGTGACCAATATTTTTCTATAATGGGGGGGGGGGGGTGACTCTCATTATAAGAAGGGGTCATATAGTGCTTGTATATCAGGGTTATTTATATAATACTGCTCTACCAAGTTTGAGGTTTATGAAACATTTACAATGTAGATTCATTGGTACATATGTGCTACATGTATTTACAGTTATGTATTTACCACTATAGAGGTTTTCAATGCATGTAGTGATGGTAATGACACTCCATGATGCTGGTATGAAAACTTTAAAGAAATATACATTAGCTAAATGACTTGATCTTTGTTATATTTATATATTATTATTAGAAATATACATTCAAGAACCCATGCATTGACCAGTCCCCATGACATATCAAATTGAGGCAGACTTTAAATAGTAACATAATAGATATCTATGGAATAATAGTATGCATATATTTTTAGAATATGAATTCTGATTTGTCAAGAGCTGGATGGTGACCACTAAAACAAATGATTTTGTGCATATGAAATAATATTTAAAAAATTGTGTGTGTTTATATGTAAAACTTATACGGTACCAATTTTGATGCACCAGAATACCTTGAAGGGAAAAAAATGATGTCTATATAAAATACAAGAAAAAAAATCCTGTCAAATCTGATATTTGAACCTGGTACCTCCAGCATGCTAATCCGCTTACCTAACCACTACTCTATCTGTGACTTGAATAATTGGGAATTATATTAGATACTAAACATTGCATCTCACAAAGTCGTATTATGTCTTGCATTTTTATATGCAAATTCGACTGAAATCTACATGTAGTACATAAAACACTCTTTATAGAGATGATACCTACTCCTACTGATCCTCAGTTAGGCATAATCTACATTTCTATCTGAGACAGGAAGCGTTTGCGTGGAGAATACGTAGATGTCTGCTATTATTGCAGACCATTACAAATGAAACATGCCGTCGATTAGGCCTAAAACATATCATAGTGTAACTGTTGAAAGTATGAGACTTTTTGAAACAAGGGAGTGGGTGTCATCTGTACACAGTCGTCTCATACAATGCTACATTGTATAATACAACATTCGTTATGATTTTTATGCTAGTAATAATAAATATTGCGAATTTTGACTTATTAAATATGTAAATCACACCATTTGAAATTACCAGAATGCGCCGACTTGGTGACATGTCATATAAGATATGTTGCTCGGTCTTCGTTGTCGGCTGCTCCACACACTGAAGATAGAGACACCATATGCATCTATGTATTTCTGACACTCTCCGAAGGTAAATATATTCGTTTCCTTTACATAAGGCTTGAGGGTAGATCACACTCTGTCGGAATATTGTCTTACACGGCATTCAGTTTTGGATCCGCCATATTCCGCGCACTTAGCGTGTTGACAACGCAGCGCCCCTAGCGATCATCGAGGTTAAATTCAAGAACGATAACCGAAATTGCATTAAAATCGAAACATTCAGAGAGGTTTTAAAATGTTATATTGAAACTTTCAAAAAAAAAAAAATTATTTCAGAGCATGCCTTTTTTATTTGTTTAATGTTATATAATGATATATTTTCATACCCGCTTTGCTGTTTTTTAGATTTCAAAGGGATTATAAGTAGTGTTTTGTATAGATTTGCACTAAGCGTGAATTCTCCATGTTCATAATTATCTGTCCATAATTTTGGAACAAGACGAAATAAATCAAAACTACTTTGTACATTTGCTAAACATATTACGGTGAGTTAGTATGCTAAGTTTGGGTTCATTTCGTGAAGATGGACTTATCACGAAAATGTTGCCTGATTTTTACGTGGAACCATACTTAAGAAGATATCCACATAAGTACATACGGTGAGGAAATAAGCTTTTTCAGTTATCAAACATCAGAAATTTAATCAAACAACTCGTGTTTTAGTACTACGGTATTTACTTGCAACATCTTGAAAAATAATCTTTAAACCAGGCAGATATTTTTTGTATCTGAAATGAGTCGTCTTTAGCCATCACTAATTTGTATACAAGAGTTGCCCAAGTGAAGCATACTTTTCGTAACTTCTCTTTGTGAAGAGTTCCAAAATTTTCTCGTATTGTAGATGTACCTATTGTTAGGAGAGGAGGATCTATTTTTTCCCTAAAAATTATAGTCGATGTAAGAGGGGTGGAGGATGTAAAATACCTTGTCAACACGTCTCCTATATGGCTTATCCAATAGACTTGAAACTTTGTAAAATGCTTTATTGCCATTTGCAGATGGTCGTATTATCAGGACAGGAAGATCCAATTGTTATCCTTAAAGCTATAGTGGATATAAGAGGGATGGGGATGTAAAATAGCTTGTGAACAATTCTCCGACGATATGGTTTATCCGATAGACTTGAAATTTTGTACAATGCTTCATTGCCATTTGTAGATGTGCATAGTGGTGGGACAGGAAGATCCAATCATTTTCCTATAAGTTATAGTAGATATAAGAGGGATGGGGATGTAAAATGGTTTGTGAACGCTTCTCCTCCTATATAGCTTATTGGATAGACTTGAAACGTTGTACAATGCTTCATTGCCATTTGTAGACGTACACATGGGCGGGACTGGAACATCCAATCATTTTCTTAAAAATCATAGTTGATTTAAGAGGGGTGAAGGATGACAAATAGCGTGTGAACACTGCTCCTCCTATATGTCTTATTCGGTTGACTTGAAACTTTGTGTATTGCTTCATTGTCATTTGTAGATGTAGCTATTATCAGTAAAGGAGGATCCAATTTTCGTCCTTAAAGCTATAGTGAATCTAAGAAGAGTGGAGGTTGTAAAATAGCTTACGAACATGTCAAAGTACCGTTTATCGTGTCTATGTTACTGCTCATGCTTTCTCCTCCATACCATGCGGTACATAAAGTGGTGGAGGTTGTTATTTGGAACACTTTCAATTTGGGGAGCTGGGGATACATTGCTTTTAACAAAACCAAATTGTCTGTATTTATGAAAATACATTATTTATCTTTATTTTGTTAAAAGCACATGCAATGCTGTGGAAATGCATCTACACTTATACTTTTAAATCTTTCTATCATGTTAATCATATTACACATAGAATAATGATCGAAACATCTTAATGAGATAGTAAAATCTTACTAGTGTATTCCACTTTGCATATAATGTAAAACAAAGGAAATATATAATTATCTGTTTATACAATTGGATTCAGAAACTTATTATTGATAATGATGATTGCACGTATATATAACTAAATACAATTTATGAAAATTTAGCGTATTGGTAAATAAATTATCTGTAATTAATTACACTCTGTTTTAAGTCCATGACGTTGAATGCGTCTTTGTTCCTAAACCAGCGGATAATGCATCCGAATCACGTGATATCATCCTTTGTATAGAGCGAGCTATTCAAAATAGGTCATTGAGTTCAAACAGATTTCCACAATGAAAGGACTCTAGTAAACCTTTTTCTAATATTTTTAATAACATCGATATTGGTTAGTTATCGCCATACGAAATTTTAAAAAAGTTTTTTTTATAGTATACAAAGACAGCCTAAATGATTTAATTGTACATACTATCACCCGTATATTTCCAGATCTGTAAAAGTATGGGCGGGCCAAATGCCTACGAGAATTTCAACTAATGAGGAAACCCCAAGTTAAACTTGGGAGTAATATACCGTCTGTGACGAATATATACGCTGTGTAACATGAAAAGTACAAAGGTTAATGAGTTGAATGATGTAAATATTAACATGAAACAAGGAAATATGCAGCTATAAATATTTTGGAGACCGACAGCATATAGTTTCATCATTTTCGGTAGTTTGTATACAATTATATCGAGGTCATTTCGAACAGTGCTAAATAAATTAACGGCGGTATTCTGTGAAATCATTTATATTCGTGACGGCCAATTTACGTGGATTGTCAAGATGTTGCACTTTCGTTGGGATACAATTCCGTGGATATTTTAAGAGTATATTGAAACATTAAATACATTGTGCATTTCGTTGTGGTTTGAAATTTGTGACAAATGGGTACCCACGAAAATTGAGCCTTTACGAAAACTAATGATTCCCTGGTAGTCATTTATAGAAGAACACAATGATATACATCTTGTCAAAACTTGAATGTTTTCCCATCATGATTTGTCAAGACACTTTGGGTTATACTATTTCAGTCAAACTCATGGTCCACACAAATAATTGAAAAAAAACCCCATAGAAATGGCACTTGAAAAAAAAAATCAAATTAATACGAAATTTGATAATACGTATTACATACCAGCTCCGCTTAACTGACTATCTGAAACATCAGAGAAGTATCCGTCACGAGGGTGTCGATCTGTAATCTCTACGAGGGCTGCATCAACACTAACATTTGCTGGTTGTCCTGGATCAAACACTGCTTTGGTAATTTTACCAATTTCATTTTTTTCTTTATCAAATACTCGTATTATTTCTCTCTTTCTGACATATTCTTTTGCCACTTGGTTTTGCAACGTATTTCTGGGTAACACAACGTGAGCACATGTTAGAAATGCCCTACCAGGTGGATTTTGCAGATCAACAAATCCACCCAGAGTTCCAAATTTTGCACAGCCATCTGCACTTATATTTTCACTCATACGTAGTCCTTGTACAGCGAGGTTGCATGTTCCTTCTCTGACATCAACTTGAAATCCACTCACTTGCTCTGGAAATATATCTTCTCCAAAAGGTATCACCCCTTTTACATGGCAGTGGATAACAAGAGTTGGCGTCTTTTTTACCCGGAATGAACTCGTGCCAAATCCTTGAGATCGAACATTCGATATATTAAGCAATGTTATGTTACTGTGATTCTTGAAAAGGTCCGACATTTTTTTTTCATTCACATGCTTAACGATTGCTTCTGTTGGGTCTTGTACATCAAACTGAAGTAATCTTTGTACCTCTGCATTGCATACATTTTCTGATACTAGTATGAGATCGAATCCCCAAAGGGAACGAAGTGTTTTTCTATGTGTGCTTTCCTTTACAACAACGACTATAGTATCAAATCCCGAAACTTTATGTTGGCGCATTGACTCAAAAAATGTAAAAACTGGTCTTTTTTGTGATTCACTTCCTAGCCATATTTTAGATATCTTATACGTTGATGCATATGTTTTGCGAAATGCTTCTTTGATGATCTCTGCAATAGTATGAATTGTTAAATTATGGTATCGTTCTTCCACACATAAGACATCGCACAATTTTCTCCAATAGCTTCTTGGTGCAAACATGAAATAAAATCTAATAGAATTCACATCTTTCTTTTGACCAACGAGTCGAATTTTATCGATCAGGTATCGAAGGGTATGCTGATTTCTTATACCATGCAAAGTGTGTGTATTGGATTGGCAGATTGTTTTCTTTTGGGAATTTTCACGATCCATAGAATTGGAAATCGATCCACGACGCCTAACGTTCATAATAGTGGGGATTGTTGGATATCCGTTAAACGGAACATGGAAGGCAATGACATTTATAATCAAGGTTAAAACGTCTAAGAGCATATTTCCTTTCAGAGTTTTTAAATCTCGTTGCATATTATTTGAGCATATGCATTTTGTGTTCACAGAAAATTTTGTTTTAAGCATTTTAAGAGCATCCTTAGTAGCTTTTTCTACCCATTTTCTCGATCGGTCCTTGTCACTTGGATACAAGTATCTCGCACTCTTCACTTCAGTTTTAAATTCTCCCCGTATCCAGTTTACATCCCTTTCTATAGCTTCAAGTATTTCATCTTTCGATTGATCTTCGAATTCAGGATCCAATACAGCTACAAATGTAAATCACTTGAGAACTACATATCACAAAATAACATTACTTGAACTCAATTTATTTGTAAACAAATCTGCAGTTCTAAACAAAGTCAGATATTTTTATCAATCATATCAATACACTTTCCGTATCTACAAAAAATAGCATTATCACCTTCCCATATTTATTAAGCATTTCTATTATTATCTGCATATAATATCCCCGGTTGACAGGGGATGTTTACTCCTCCTAGGCACCCGATCCCACATCTGGTGTGTCCAGGGATCCGTGTTTGTCCAACTATCTATTTTGTATTGCTTATAGGAATTACGAGATTGATCACTGTTCGTTATCTTCACCTTTAATATAGTGTTTATGTTTCTCAATTGATTGTGCGATATCATGTTCTGGTCAATTTTCAAATCTAGGCAGGCTACTGAAAAATAAGCTGGTGTTATAGAGCTTTCAACAGTCGTCTTTAAAGTCAGAGTTTAGCAATGGATTAGAGCTACCAAATACATATACTCCAAATCTAATAATTTCTTGTCAGATGAAATTTCACAGTTTACACTTACTACAACACTGTAATTTTTGCTACAATCTCAACTCATTTTTTCCATAGCCCTTTGAATATCTGTATCAGGATCATGACGTTGTCACGAGGGGTATGAGGAACATAATTGCCGTATTTCGAGAGTTTGTGAATACATGTATTACAAATTAATGTCAATTCTGATATGAACTCCAACCCGGAAAAGAGACTATGTGAGATTTTATAGTTAATACCTTCTGATTGTCCTACTTCATGCATATGTCGTACATAACTCTGCAAGGAAGGAACGGTGAAAGTAGCATCATTTTTTCAATTGATCATATTTATTGACCAAAATACCTTACTGTACTAAAACGAGGTTTTTAATCCAAACCTCAATCCTAATTCGTAAATGGGGATGGGGGATCCTTCTCTATAAGTGAACCATTCATCAGTTGGAACTTACAGTATTGCCATTAAGTATTGCTGTCGAAAAATGGGAGGGGGGGGGGGGGGGCAGTCAATTCATCTCACTTTACATGTAAAATTAAAGCTTGTCAAAACAGGGTACCCCCTGTTTCTATATTCATTCATATGTCGATTCGATACACCGTAGGAATCCGGGTTAGAATGGGTCCTCAGTATCCCTTGCTTGTCGTGACTCTTTATTTTGTATTCTTTTTATGAATTATGAGATTGATCACTGTTCGTTATCTTTCATCAATTTGTGTTTGAAACAATATCGAAATGGGGCTGCTACCGTGAAATTTGTTTGCGGTTTCTATTCTTATCTTTATGAAAATCCAAATTTTTGCATTGATGTTTGAAAATTGCTTCTGTCCAAAACCACTTTTTTTCTGACAAAAACGTAAAATATTACCTGGTACATGTATATGGGTTTACATAAAATGTTTAAGTTTTAAATATTCATGTTTGAAGTCATGTTGCTTGTAATCATGTTGTGTGACATCGTGACAAATCAATATGGTTGAAATAAACCCCAACTATACGCCGATTTCTACATGTACATCATTGACTCCTAGAAAACATGTTAATATCTATGATAAGAAATATTTGCGTATTGAAATGAATTATCATATTAATATCTATTGGCCGGGGTGGAAGTGTTTATTTTTATGAACAGAACCAACAGTAGGATTCCATGTATCAGAAGTGAACCCAACACCTCATGTAAGAGGATGAAGTGCAAACCCAAAATTGAGACCAATTGACATTTTGGTTTTGTCACAAACATTTAACCAAAGGAAGATTTCTACATCCATAAGTATCCCCCTAATATATACCATTTATGTTTCATACATAATAAAATATTGTTTAAATTAATATATACACGTCCTCCTAGGTGGGGGTTGGGCATGAGGCTAATAACCTCATCTCATAAAAACAGCCTTATTACAGAAATCAATACTAGACATCAAAATACAGCAGGAATCCTTGAGGAAACGAGTTGTTTAGGTCTAAACAACAGTATGAATGTTCAAGGAGAAAGCCTACAGAGGGAGTCCTCACGCAGGAATCGTAGCCTCATGGATCCCAAAAAAACCCCATCAAGCTTGGCACGTTGAACGTAAGGACCATGTACCAAGTATCAAAAACAGCCCAGGTCATCAAAGAAATGGAAAGATATCAAGTTTATATCATGATTGATTGAATATTGTCTTACGACCCTCTCGAGAATATTTCACTCATATGGGGACGTCACCACTGCCGGTGAAGGGCTGCAAAATTTAGGCCTATGTTCGGCGCTTATGGCCATTGAGTAGGGAGGGATCTTTATCGTGCCATACCTGCTGTGACACGGGACCGGTTTTTGCGGTCTCATCCGAAGAACCGCCCCATTTAGTCACCTCTTACGACAAGCAAGGGTACTGAGGACCTATTCTAACCCGGATCCTCACGGGGAGTTTCTATCATGGGAGTTAGTTTATATCATGCGAGTTAGTGAATGTAGATGGACTGGATCAGAAAAGACTGTCTCAAACGACCATACCATCATTTATTCAGGAAGATCAGACAATCAACATATGGAAGGAGTTGCAATTATCATGAATAAAAAAAGTTCAAGAAGCTTGATCTATTTATGCAAAGACCACGGTAATCCAATGGTATGCTCCAACAAATGATGCAGAAGACGACATCAAAGATGCTTATTATGAAGCTCTTTTAGCACAGATTAACAAACCACCTCAGCATGATGTATTACTAGTTATAGGATACCTAAATGCAAAAGTAGGCAGCGACAACAGCCAACATGAAAGATCTATGGGTAAAGAAGGATTTGGCAAAATGAATGAGAATGGAGAAAGACTGGCAAATATGTGCTCATCAAATGGGCTTGTAATAGGTGGAACTTTATTCAAACATAGAGATATCCACAAGATAAAATGGTACTCACCAAACAACCGTGACAAAAATCAGGTCGACCATATAATTATAAATGGAAAATGGAGAAGATCACTCCTCGATACAAGATTCTACAGAGGAGCAGATGTAAATAGCGATCACTGTCTTGTAGTTGCCAGACTGAGACTCAAACTTAAGAAAACATCAGATGCAAACAGAAAGATCATTGATATTAAACGTCTTAATGATTATGAGGTACAAAGGAAATTCTGCATAGAGTTGAGGAATAGATACAGAGCGTTAGAAAATCTTGAACCAGATGAAGATCAATCTTTGGAAAGTAGTTGGGAGAACATCAAACAAGTCTACCAGCAGAATGAAGAAAAAAACAATTGGATACCGAAAACAGAGCGACAAGAAATGGCTGTCTCAACACACTTGGAACACTATTGAAGAAAGAGCAAAACTGAAAGAAAAAGCCCTAAACACAAAGTCAACAAGACTCAGAGAAAACTTACAGAAGGCTTACAGTGAGAAAGACAAAGAAGTTAAAAACTCACCTACATTGGTAAGTTGGCAGACGAAGCAGAGAAAGCAGCTTCTAAAAGTGACCTAAACACCGTATACCAAATAACTAAAGAACTATGTGGAAAGTCCACCCAAATTCCACCTGTGAAAAGTACCAATGGCAAAATGATAACAACAGAGAGAAAACAATCAGAACGATGGTTCCAACATTTTAAAGATGTTCTTAATAGACCAGAGCTAACTACAGTATTTGAGGGAATACAACAACAAAATGACCTCAATATAAACACTGGACCACCATCAAAAGAAGAAATAGCCAAAGCCATCAAATCAAGGAAATCTGGTAAAGCTTCAGGCATAGATGGAATTCAAGCTGAACTACTTAAAGCTGATCTTACAACATCCACAGACAATGTACAACCTTTTCAATACCATCTGGATAAAAAATGAGATCCCAAAAGACTGGTCAAAAGGCTTAATTGTAAAACTTGCCAGAAAGGGAGACTTGGGAAATTGTGACAACTGGAGAGGCATCACCTTTCTCTCAGTCCCAAGGAAGGTTTTATGCAAAGTACTTCTCAATAGGATATATGAAGAACTGGATATTATCCTACGACAAGCGCAAGCAGGATTTAGAAAAGGAAAAGGTTGCATAGACCAACTTTTTGCACTGAGAAACATTATTGAACAGTCAATTGAATGGAAAACACCTCTCTATATAAATTTCATTGACTTTAAAAAGGCCTTTGATAGCACCCATCGGGACACTCTTTGGAAAAAAGTAAGAGCTTATGGTGTGCCAGAAAAGATAGTGACCCTCATGAAATGTAAGAGCTTATGGTGTGCCAGAAAAGATAGTGACCCTCATGAAATGTTTTTACACACAATTTGAATGTGCAGTTCTACTCAACAACAAAGAAACTGACTGGTTTGCCGTGAACTCAGGAGTAAGACAGGGTTGTATTATCTCGCCTATATTATTCCTTATTGCCATCGATTGGGGCATGAAGAAAACAATAGGTGACTCAAAAAGAGGGATTACATGGTCCATTTTTTCCACGTTAGAGGACCTTGATTTTGCTGATGACATTGCCTTACTGTCATCTCGGCATGATCATATGCAAGAAAAGACACAAAGACTCAGCCATTTTGCAAGCCAAATAGGACTCCAACTGAATGCAAATAAAACTGAAGAAATGAGATTTGATGTGACATCTTCAAGTAGATTGAAAGTCAATGGTAACGAGATCAAGCAAGCAGACACATTTGCTTACCTAGGATCAGTGGTAAGCACCGAAGATTCTACACAAAAGACATCAAAAACAGACAATCAAAAGCAAGAACAGTCTTCAACAAGTTACGACCCATCTGGAAATCAAATCAATATAGCAGGAAAACTAAAGTTAAATTATACAACAGCAATGTAAAATTAGTACTAATGTATGGAAGTGAATGCTGGAGAGTCACCAAAACAGGCATGAGATCATTATCAAGTTTCCAACACCACAACTGCCTGAGACAAATATGCAGAATATTTTGGCCAAATACCATCTCAAACACAAATCTCCTGAAATTAACAGACTCCTCTTGCATTATAAAAGAGATACGACAAAAACGACTCCGATGGCTTGGACACGTCTTGAGAATGGATGGAACAACAATACAAAAAAGGGCTTTACGTTGGATACCACCAGGCAAAAGACCAAGGGGAAGACCAAAAACAACCTGGCGAAAGACGGTCGAAAATGAGTTAAAGAGTCTTAACTTAACTTGAGGAGAAGCAGAGGCAAAAGCAAAAAACAGAGCTGAGTGGCGAAGTCTTGTAAGATAGGTAGGTAGGTAGGTAATGCAAGGTGAAGATAACGAACAGTGGTCAATTTCATAACTCCTTCAAGCAATACAAAATAGATAGTTGGGCAAACACGGACCCCTGGACACACAAGAGGTGGTATCAGGTGCCTAGGAGGAGTAAGCATCCCCTGTTGACCGGTCACACCCGCCGTGAGCCCCATATCCTGATCAGGTAAACGGAGTTATCCGCAGTCAAATCAGTGTGCCAAGAACGGCTTAACAATCGGTATGAAACACGTCAGACAGCATTTGACCCAATGCGAGGTTGTATTGACGAACTAGATCGTTATAACGACCATAGAATTTGCGAAATGCTGACTTCAATCGAGACTGTTGAAATCCCTGTACCATCGACTTGTTTGTCAGTAGCTTACCTCGATTTAAAAACTGATATAAACACAAGTGCGGGTATGGGGATATTCTACTTGGGTATAACACAAAGATCAAATAAACTTCATATTCTCACACAACGTCAGTATGTGGAAATTCAGTTGTAGTATCCCAGGCTTTAATACTTTAATTATGAATGCATTTGTTTCATATTATTGTTTTAAATTTTAAATAAGTTGGACAACACAGTTTACAACTACTATATACAATATAAGTGATACAGACACTACATTATACATTTCCCCTCCATTTGGAAAAAGAGACAAATGAGACACATTGCGCACCTGAGTCACGTTGGCACTGCTGTTGTAATTTAAAGATTTATATTCAATTCCTATTCCCGAGAAACAATTATCCCCATTAGTGTGGTCCCAAGGATCATAACATAACCGTGATACAAGATCAAAAAGTCAAAGATCATGAAAGGTGAAGATCACGAACATTGATCAATCTCATAAATTCCATAAGCAATACAAAATAGATAGTTGAGCAAACTCGGACCCCTGGACACACCAGGGGTGATATCAGGTGTCAAGGATGAGTAAACATCCCCTGTCGACCAGTCACACTCGCCGTGAGCTCTCTATCTTGATCAAATATCCGTAGTCAAAATCAGTGTGTCACGAACGGTCCAACAATCGGTATGAAACACGTCAGACAGCATTTGACCCAATGAAAGGTTGTATTGGCAAATTAGATCGTTATACCGACTATAGAATTAGCAGAATTCCGACTTTAAACGAGACTGTTGGAACACCTGAACCATCAGTTTGTTTGTCAGTAGCCTGCCTGGATTTAAAACCTTGTAAGATTTTGCCATAATGAATCAATAAAGAAATTATCAAATCATACCTTAAACAGTTCAGGAGATATAACCTAGGTTAACATTCCTTTAAAAGTAGGTCAAACACTTTGATGCGAAAAGAAATATTTTATCACGATGAATGTATAAATGATTTCTGAAAGATGAACAACTCTTCGTCCAAAATGTGAACGATTATATGGTGTATTATTTCAAGTTCATTAAGATATGTCTAATTGAAATATGAATGAAAATGAGTATTGTTAATAGCCAAAACGTCGTCAATATATCTAAATGTCGAATGAAGGCCACAACAAGAGATTTGTGTCTTCTCATATAAAAGTTTTTGAATGAAAAGTGAAACAAGAGATGTTTGTAAAACACATATGCCCCTCATGGTGCAAAATTGAGTTATACACACACATCATTTAAATTATAGTAGTATCATCAATTCAAAATACTGAGCAGACAATGTCTTCCTATGTCAAGAGTGGATTGACCATGTGACCTAAAAATCAATAGGGGTCATCTACTCCATATGCTGTACCAGTGTACCAAGTTTGGTGTCAATCAAGCAAATAATTCCTAAATTATAGGAGACAATATATTACTATGTCAAGTTCAACCATTGACCTTTGACCATGTGACCTAAAAATCAATAGGGGTCATCTACTCCTGAGGATGTACCAGTGTTTTAAGTTTGATGTCTGTCAAGGAAAGTGTTCTCAAGATATTGAACGGACAGTATATTCCTATGTCCAGTCTGACCCTTGACCTTTGGCCATGTAACCTCAAAATCAATATGGGTCATCTACTCCTGAGGATGTACCAGTGTTTTAAGTTTGATGTCTGTCAAGCTAAGGGTCTCAAGATATTGAGCGGAGAGTATATTCTGACGTCCAGAGTAGACCGACCCTTGACCTTGGACCTTTTGACCTGAAAAACAGTAGGGGTCATTTTCTACTCATAACCAACCCACATATGAAATATCATTATCACGAAGTTAATTGTTCTCAAGATATTGAGCGGACAACATGTGGTCTACCGACAGACACACCGACAGGTGCAAGCCAATACGCCCCTCTTCTTTGAAACAAAAACAAACCAGCAGTTTGACCTTGACCTTTGACCATGTGACCTGAAAATCAATAAAGATCATCTACTCTCCAGGGGCAACCCCTGTACCAAGTTTGGTTGTTATCAAGCAAAGGGGTCGAAAGATATTGAGCGGACAACACATGGTCTACAGACCGATCGACAGACAGACCGACCGACCGACAGTTGCAAAACAATATGCCCCCTCTTTTTCAAAGGGGGGCATAATAACGAACAATGATCAATCTCATAACTCCTATAAGCAATACAAAATAGAGAGTAGGATAAACACGAAGCCCTGGATAAATTCTGCTTCATAAGAATATAAAATCAGGTCAGCTAACAAAGGGTCACAATTCGTACCAATGGAAATCCTAACAAACTGTTGGAAGGTCTGATCACCAAAGAAATGGAAACTCTAGCATTTATTTTTAATATTTCAATTTCAGAGTACCTCTTCGTGTAAAACATGTAAAAACTTTGATTCCCTATTGTAGCTCTATCCTACCGGGATGGCTATGATTTGCACAAACTACCCAGTGGTTCTTGAGATTTTTGAAAATGACCCTATCCTACTTTTATATATATATTTTAAAATTACACACGTATCTACCCTTTGAAGGAAGCATTACTTTACCCAAGGATGATTTGTGCCAAGTTTGATTGATGAATAGGTGATAACGAACAGTGATCTGATCTCATAACTCCTATAAGGAATACAAGTTAAGAGGTGGGCAAACACGGGCCACTGGATATAGCAGAGGTGGGGTTAGGTGCCTATGAAGAATAGGCAACATATATCGACCGGTCACATCCACGATGAACTCTGTATTTTCACATTTAAACGGAGTAATCCGTAGTCAAAATCAATGTATAAGGAAAGGCTTAACAATAGGTGTGAAACACGTCAGACAGTGTTTGACCCTATGATAGGTTGTATTGGCAAACTAGATCGTTATGACGACCATATAATTTACGGAACGCGTACCTTAAACGAGACTGCTGAAACCCCTGTAACATCAAGTTGTTTTCAGTAGCCTGTTTCGATTTAAAATCGATCGTACGCACAACAAGCTCAAGAACCCGTTGAGAGATAAAAACACCATATGCAGATAACAATATCATTATATATAGCTTCTCCACCGTAAACTTCCCATATTTATGTAGCAATATTCCATTATCACCTGCATATGGTGTTTATATATATCAACTGGTTCGATATGCAAGAGCTTGTTCTGCGTATAGTCAATTTTTAAATCGAGATAAGCTACTGACAAACACATTGATGGTACAGGGGTTTCAACAGTCTCGATTGAAGTCAGCATTTCGCAAATTCTATGGTCGTTATAACGATCTAGTTCGTCAATACAACCTATCATTGGGTCAAATGCTGTCTGACATGTTTCATACCGATTGTTAAGCCGTTCTTGGCACACTGGTTTTGACTGCGGGTGACTCCGTTTACCTGAACAGGATATAGGGCTCATGGCGGGTGTGACCGGTCGACAGGGGATGCTTACTCCTCCTAGGCACCTGATCCACCTCTGGTGTGTCCAGGGGTCCGTGTTTGTCCAATTACATGTATCTGTTTTGTATTGATTGTAGAAGTTATGAGATAGATCACTGTTCGTTATCTTCACCTTTCATATGTAGGGAGTTGACGATGGAAAATCTGAAATGATCCCTTTTGTCATTGACCCATTGATTCTGAAGAAGAAGTCAATCGAAATTATCCCGTGGGGATCCGGGTTAGAATAGCGCAGGTGTGGCACGATAAAGATCCCTAAATATTTTCACACATTCATTTTGTGGCCATATTGTCCCTGGCCAAGGATTCATGAATTTCAAAATCTAGGTATAGAGACGCATGGACCTAATAATTTTGCATATAGTTATTCTCAAATATACATATGACAGAAGAGAAGATTTTCGAACTGAATATATGTTCATTATCTAGTCATATTGGCCCCTCCCTGACCCAGAGGTCACGAATTAAAAAATTATATCAGTTGAGGGATTTGTGAACATTTTAATCATGTATTTAGTTTTTTTTCCATATGTGTGGAAGTAGAGAAAAGTTTTGAAAAAAATGGTATTTTTTGCATTTTTGTCCGAACCCATGGGTCCCTAGAGAAGCTAAGATAATAAATTTCACAATTTACATTTCTTTTATCCTAAAGAAGCGCTACAACAAAAATATTAACATTTGACCTGATAGTTTTCAAGAATAAGTTAAAAATGTAATATTGTTAACGGAGGATGCACGACGATGTAATTAATAATGTAATTTATCATGGTTAAAAGTAAACCTACTGACGTTTAATATGTCTAGGTATTTTTAATTGTTGAATAACAGAACATCTTTGAAATGGATTTGTGTTCCAAATAACTCCTCCTAGGCACCTGATCCCACCTCTGGTGTGTCCAGGGGTCCGTGTTTACCCAACTATCTATTTTGTATTGCTTGTAGGAGTTATGAGATTGATCACTGTTCGTTATCTTCAGCTTGCATATTTATAAAAAATACTTAGAGCAGACAACTCTAGAAGCAAAGTTGGTACAACAGGTTTACGTAAACAGAACATACACACTACACTATATATCCGAGCGAATTGTTGTAATTAGTTTATCAACAAAACTTGTTTGTTCACAGACAGTTCATTTGATCTGCAGGAGTATCAGACGGTATAATTACATTGGCTCATCGTTGACATATGGTTGTATGGTTCGTTTGCATTGGGTAATACATAGCGTTGTCCTAATGGTGTTTTAACCCTCTACAATTACGCTGTGTGTATAACATAAACATGTGACTTTCTGTGTAACTTTCACTACTCTGTTGGTTGTAAATTGGAAATCCAATGTATATTTCCAACGTCAGACCGATCCGCACTTTCAACATTAAACCAGGTTGGATCACCGTTATAAAATATAGCTGGTAGTTTGGTGGCCCTACGTATATTTCATATGTTGGACCTACATGCTAGGGCAATGTTAGACCACTTTGCTCTTACATGTACAACGTTGCATCAACGCTGGGGTATAACAACTGATTTCATCAGGCAGATTTTTCAAAAACTTACACATGCTGTTTTTGTTAACACACGGACATGTATGTAGATCTATAAGAAATGTTTTTGCGATATTGTCGACACCAGAAACAATACATAATTATACATGATTGGACAATGCTTTTCATTATCGATTTATTAAAAGAAAAAATATCGATATAGATATAATAAGAATGTTTTGGAACGCACTCAAAAATGTTAGAAATAACAGATGGCACCACCTTTCGCCCCCCAAATTAGGCTGTCCATTACAGTATGCATTTATGGCCAGTTCATTTCATACCATATTTTTCTAGTCGAGACCTAGCACCCATATGAATTTCAACAACGAAGTTAAAATATATATTTATCCCCAAATGATTCAGATTTCAAATTGTATATTACTTCGATTGTTCATTACTCCAAGGGTTCAATAGTCCAAAAGTCCATTAATCCGATTGCCTACACAGTACGTCAATTTACTAGGGACAGAATCGTAACAACTCAATACTGAAGATACCACTAACTGACGGGTATTGCTAGAATGCGGAACAAAAAAACGGGATAGGACGGCAATAATGTTACGAGGAGCCCAGCATTTTGTGGAATCAACTGTATGCACCACTATATGTGACAACAATTAACAAATATTAAAATAAATATACTGAAAAACTTAAATTATGATTCAACCCCTTTCGAATCGTATGTCTTTATTCTGGCTGCCAATTCAAGAACATATTATATGAGCCTCTCCTCAAACATAGCCTATTTAAATCGAACATGCATTTAATCGAAAAAGATATGTTTAAGATACATTAAAATTGAACTTGAATTTGATTTTATTTTTACACCTGGATAATATGCATTCATGTATCACATCAAATTTAAAGCAAACGAGTCCGGTGTATATGAAAGGTTTTCCTCACTTGGGATCAATATCTGAAAAGGTGAAAAATCGTACATGCAGTAGTATCCCCTGGATTAGTGTTGAACCGGAAGAGATACTACGGGAAAAACCCCGATTGAAATAAAATCAATAAAAACTAAGATGAATGAACACTCTAGCGAGATTCTTTTTCAAATATATAAAACACTAACAGATAATTCATGTCTGAATGTAATAAAAAAGTCACCTTATCATTAATTTGAATATTTAGATTAGAAATAATATGTCAGGAGTCCTCGCCTACATATGATTGAAGTGTTACGGTTACTACATGTAAGTATCTGTTACTTAAAAAAATAAATCAAACACAAGATGTTTCACTTGTTGACTTAATAAAAATCATCGTTATTTTATACATACCGCACCTTGTTGTAAGTACACACATACACTGTATCATGTGTAAATATATGTGCGTTAAAGATGGTTTGCTACGAGAGGGAATGACATATAATAAACATTGTGTGTTTTCTTCGTTCTCTACCCATACACTGTAGGTGTCAGACTTCGCCAACACCCCTGTCAATACCGAAATTCAAGACTCTTGTAAAACGCATTGTAAACTCTTAGACCAACAATTTAAAACTTAACTTAATCAATTTATGGTGTAGAATCTTTTACCTAAGATGTGTAATACTCTTTATTTAAGTCCCCCTTTTTCTGACCCCCATTTTTGTACTTGTTAATCATATTTTACTACTTTTCGTCATTTACTTCAATAAATGACATTGTTTCACTTCTGCATGGTGTTACGTGTTGTTTGCCTGCTTTTAACAAAAAAAAAAAAAAAACAAAAAAAAAAAAAACAAAAAAAAAAAAAACAAGTTCAGTCGAATGGCAGGAAAACTAAGGAACATAAAGATAAACATGTTTTATTGTTTGTAAACACATTACCAAAAGAAGGTGTTGCACAGAAGCGGTAACTTTCCCTAATCGGAGCTTTGTGTCTGGTATTTAAACACCAGTGAGGTACATGTAGAACTTACCTTCATTCCTATTTAAACCCTTATTTCGTATTTGTCATTTACATACCTTAGGGATTCCCCAGTACTAAGGGCAAGCCTAAAAAAATGTATGTGTCCGTACATAGTCTAAACATAATTTTTTATATCTTGAAAATTAAACATTTAATTTTTCTGAGTATTAGACACAATGTATAGGGTTACGAGTGTATCAAATATTTAATATTCTATAATACTACAGTCTAAAAGCTCTTATTATCGTGTGCATTATTTTCTACAACCATCTACATAACTGTGACCACAAAAAAAATATGGGAAGTTTAATACGCATTAATAAAGTTCAACAGAATTCCAAGTGCATGCACCTGAAAACATTGATTACCATAGCAATTTTATACTGGAATACATATTGTCTTATCCATTCAAACTGTTCAACAGTTACTAATCTTGTTTGACATTTTTCTTTCAAAGCTTTAAAACCTAAGAAGCCTTGACTTTTAAAACACAGGTAGCATATGCTGTGTTCGGCGTGTTTGTTGCGACTCCCATTCACAAACTAAACAGTGTCTAGGTTGGAATTTTATTTCAAACTCAGCACATTGAAAGTGTTTCAGTTAAGAAAAAAATCTAGATGGAAAATGTAATATTGAATTTTTTTTTTGTGTCTGTGAGGGATTCGAATCCGGTCGTTAAAAAGGGTAACGTCTTTGCACTTTTATGTCTACGACCTTATCCACTAAACCAAGCAGTGGAACTTGCGTATCAATGGAAAATTAATGTACAGGTGAAGTTGAAAATGATATAAGTGAAATCGTTTCAATTTTATCAAAAAGTTTTAAGTCTGCATGACATTACAGTTTCTGGTTCATCCAATGTATCGTCTATTCTTATACCCCAATACGTGTATTTCAGCTTTGATTTATGATACAGGTAGTTGAGACTTGGAACTAGTTCAAATGTTGTAATTTATTAACTTGGTTGATATATTTTTCCAAACAGCACACCGATTCTTTAACAAGTTTAATAAATTTACTCGAAATTTTATATCTTCCCCATTAATTCAAAAATTTGATCTCTAGTGTATCTATTTTATGTAATGATTGATTTGTGTTGCTTATGTTGTGTTAACACCGACAGAAATGTAAAATTTATTTGAATAAATCTTAAGTCACAAGGTCACGTTTAGAACACTATAGCTCGATCACAAGCGTTGTGACCCCAGTTTTTCTTTTTAATTTCCTAATTCTCCTTCGATGTAGAAATCAAAAATACACTTCCCGAAAAATATAAGGGACTGGTTCACGTTTTTTGAAAGAAATATTTTTCATTTGTGATGTTAAAAAATTAAAAATATAGCTTATTTAATGTTGTCAACGAAAATTTGGACCGTCTGAATGTAAGGATAAGAGCAATATTTTAGCTTTGATTCTGTGTTATGTAAACAAAGACTCGAGTCTTTTTATGTACCAAACAAACCAGTGAAACGTTAATATTGTAATTCAAAGCATATGTATTTTGTACAATTACAAATTTTAACTTTTAAATGACACATTTTAACTAAAAGCATACTTGAGGTGTGATATACATAATAAACTTGGATCAATATCCATTTATTTTGAAAACCCCGTAAACAATAACACACCTCAATCTTTGTTTTCAAAACAAATAATAAACTCTCTATAATGAGCTTCCGTCAATGTGAATAACCTTAATTTTGTGTGAAACTTTCTAAAACATATTAGACTGTAGATTTTGATTATCTAAAGTGAAATACAAAATTTGGAGGAAAATCGTGAATCAGTCACATTAATGATGACGTGGCAGAATATTGAACTTGATGAAGACAGATTACACGAGTTCCCGGTATGTCTCGCCTGCTTTACGAGTTCGATAACATGACGGAGCAAGCGGCGACCTTTGATCTGGAGTATATTACATGTAATGAATTGAACTGCGTTATATGGTGCTCAGCCAACGAGTGCGTTTTGAATGTAGAGGTGTTGAGCTTTTTCCTTGATATTGGAATGGAGAAGAGTTGCATTCCACCGACACAACCAGTGTTCAACGTCTCCTCCAACACAATACAGCATATACATCCAGTCACCGCTTGTTTTCTTCCTTTATATCTAATTCAACTTATAACAACTGCACCTTTAATTTGGCATATAATCCATTTAATTCTGCACAGTAACTGTACCTGACATGAACGCACTATCATTAAGCGTGATTGTTTCATTAGGGGTTTCTACAACGCACAACCATATCGTTTTGTTGTTGTTTTCATTGTTACATATGTATTCCTACGCGCCCTTTCAAAACGTTAATTCAAGATGGGAGAAACTATTTGTTTTTTCTATTTCAAAAACATAATGAAATGATAAAAAATAAAACTTATAATTCTTGGACGGAATACTTTTTCATCGAAGTTTTCAGCCTAATTTTTCGTTTGATACATGCATTAAACAAAGAATTATTAGTTGCATTTCTTAAGTGAAAACATTTGTATGGTATAAAAACAAAAGAAACCTAATAGAACTACGTTAGATAGCCACTTTTAGTGTAAAGAAATATAGAAGGAAAAAGTATTGTCTTGCACGACAATAATTATTCAATTACAACAAATACACATTATGATCCTCCTTTGAGGTTAAGCAGTGTTTAAAATAATTAGATACTGGTGTTATTACGGAAGAATTTTCATTGAATTAATTTTTTGTGACAAAATGACAGCTAATGCCTCTTTAAACTATTGATTGTTTGAGGCCTCTTACTATGATCAATTTTAAATCAAGGCATATTACTGATGACTGATAAATCAGTTTAAAGCCATCATTTCCCAAATTTTATAATCGTTATGATGATCTAATTTGCAGCCGTTCATCAATTAAAATGCTGTCCAACGTTAGGACGTTCCTTGCATTTTGATTTTGACTGCGGATTACTCCGTTTACCTAATCAATATATTTAGGGTTCAAGGCGGGTGCGGTAGGTCAACCGCGGATGCTTACTATTCCTAGGCACCTGATCTCATCCCTAATACATGTATGTTCCTACCCTCAATTTTGTATTTTTTATAAGATTTATAAGAACGATTGTTTGTTCGCTACATTCACGTTTATTTTACATTTCAATTAGAAATGCAAGAGAATATATGCACTTACCCCATTGATAAGGCGAACTGGATCTCTCAGAGAAGGCGCTGCCATTAGATACAGAACTCGAATCAGCCTGCAAGAAACCAATTTATTTTGTCTTCATATTTTAGCAAGTTATATACAATGTGTGATTAGTCAATGTGTAGAATGTGAAAAAACAGCCTCCAATGTTTTATATCTGTTGAATTAATCCAACTGCAGAACATCCTATCTAATGCCTGTAGTGGATCTCCTATTATAATAACTCTGAGAAAGTTCAATATGTAACTGGAACTACTCGCTCTGGGATGTACATTTGTATCGTAAAGAGGTTAGCACTTGAATTTTGTAAGTTGATCATTTTCTTAAAAGTACGTTTTGTATTTCTACATAGAGGAGACATTTTGACATTTAAAAGAAAACATGGGGTAATAGTGCTTGATATACGAATCGCGATGAGCGGCACGTTATTTCTAATTTTACAGACAACAACATTGATTCAGTGCTTGAACATCACCACAACTTCAACGAGAAGGTTCGATGATAGAGATGAAATTGAATTGGAGAATCTACTTGATTCTAGAGATATATTTTCTTATTGAGCTACAATGTGCTCCATTTAACCTTTTTGCACATATAATTTACTTAAGATTTATTCGCATAAACCCGATTTGTATATCGGTGTCAACATAACCGTCACATATAAATTATTGCATGTAATATATACATACAACATACATATGTTTTCTACCAAGCTTAATGCTTACAAATTGGAAATGAATAGCCATTTAAGATCAATTTGCACTTGATATACACAAAAAGGTTATTATATAGTTTGCCTTAACATTTAAAATGGACTTATAAACAGTGGCGTTATAAGTTAAAATTTTGATTTTGATCTCAGGTTCTCCATCGTCAACTTCCCATATTTATGTAGCAATATCCCATTACCACCTACATGCAAGGTGAAGATAACGAACAGTGATCAATCTCATAACTCCTACAAGCAATACAAAATATATAGTTGGGCAAACACGGACCCCTGGACACACCAGAGGTGGGATCAGGTGCCTAGGAGGAGTAAGCATCCCCTGTTGACCGGTCACACCCGCCGTGAGCCTCATATCCTGATCAGGTGGTATTTATGGTATTTATATCTCTCAACTGATTCAATACGCAAGACCTTGTTCTGCGTATGGTCAAGTTATTACATCGAGGCAGACTACTGACAAACAAGTTGACGGTACAAGGAATTCAACAGTCTCGTTTAAAGTCAGCATTTTTCAACTTCTATGGTCGTTATAACGATCTAGTTTGCCAATACCCTTTCATTAGGTAAACTGCTGTCTGACGTGTTTCATACTGATTGCTAAGCCCTCCTTGGTACACTGAGTTTGACTACGAATACATCCGTTTATCTGATCAAGATTTTGGGCTCACAGCGGGTGTAACCGATCGACAGGGGATGCTTACTCCTTCTAGGCACCTGATCCCGCCCATGTGTCCAGGGGTCCGTGTTTGCCCAACTCTCTATTTTGTAATGCTTGTAGGAGTTATGAGATTGACCACTGTTCGTTATCTTCATCTTTCATTTAACCAAAATATTAAATTTCAATACAGAATTAATATAGAAGTTTTTAAGAATCAGTGTTGTTTGAAAATTTATATATAATATATCAACCAAATTAATTAATTTAAACTATTTGAACTAGTCTCTACTAATTGCATCATTAATTACACATTTGAAATACACATAAAGGGGTATAAAATATTGACGTCGTATTGATAACACAGAAACTGTGAAATCGTGCAGATTTAAATATTTTGAGTAAACTATCCTTTCGTCGCAAAATATAGTTGTTATTCAAACCCTTTTAAAATCTGAATTGAAAAAAAATATGTTCAACTGGAAATTTTAAGTAACAATGAATATTAACGTATCTAAGGTAATTAAGCAAAATTACTACGTTCGTCATATAAGTAATTATATAAGAAATATTAGAAATTCTAAACGATCCTAATTTGTACTGCGTGTAACTGTAACTCATATACAATAAAGGCTGAACATAGTAATTACCTATAACGCATAAAGTCCTTAAATAGTCATTGTTTAGTTATCGTATGCCAATATATGCAAAAATAAACTCTTCGCAATTCTGTGCAAATAATACATACCATATTGTTTGTCCAGTTCACAGTGGATTGCCAATTGTTATCATCGCTGATTTCCTAAAATAAAGATTAGATATTATATATAATCTTAGCTTTTACAACTATTAAAGGGTTTTTACCACGATTTTTAATGTAATTAAAATCAGAAGGAGTAACCTTAATAAAGCACGTTTCTGCTGTTATATTGCTTCATTACTCCCAATAATTGATACAAAAATGCATTTTATCTCCATATATTCAAAGCTTCCGCTTCTCAAATCGTCACTAATGAGCTATCTAGTCACGTGATACGTCATGACGTCATACGTGTCAATGTGCTGCAGCAGCTATGTATATTATGTGTGTGAATAGATTCTATTGAAAGTCATGAATTATACAGAATGGATAGTTAATGTTCCGACATCGATGACATCCCGTTAGCATTTAAGATTCCGCCATACATATTTGAACCTGCCGCTGAGCCCAATCTTAAAGAAATTTCCTCAGCAAGCATTTATATTAGCCTAATACTACATCGACATTGACCACTCGGACGGAGATCCCGCTCACAGAAGGGAAACTTTTGGTAAATATCTGAATGACGCTTTCGTTTGCAAACATTTTGACTGTGTTCTCTTGTATATCATGCTATTTTTAAAGCATTAGAGGTCTGTATATGTAGAGTGTAGCATGCATTAGCAGGCGCGGATCCAGAATTTTTTTCCAAGGGGGGGGGGGGTGAACCTTTTCACAAAATCGAACCCGTGATATAACTCATTTTTCTTATAAATCGTGATATTGTAATTTTTGTTATCGTTGCAAATTCCAGGGGGTGGGGGTCCGGACCCCCCCCCCCCCCCGACCCCCTCTAGATCCGCACATGATTAGCCAATGCAGATCTAATTAAAATCAGTTCTTCTCTAACCGTTACACTGGAGAAGGTAGAAAAGATTTGTTTTTAATTAAATTGATGCATTGACCTACAATGTGTCGAAGGAAACAGTCGATTTACCGATATCGATTTAATTTATAATTTTATTTTTCAAAGGGAAAGGGGGAGGCAACCGGATTTTAAAATTACCAATCTGATGACAATCTATCGACTTCTCAAATCGTATAGTGTCTATTTAAGAGGGTGGGGGAGAAAGAGAAGGGGGATGGGGCCAATAGTCGTAACCTCTACCTTATAATCGTCCCTCTCATTACTTAAAAAAAAATAATGGGAGGGGGGGGGGGGGGGGGGCTGTCATTCATTATATTGTTGCATTTTTTTTTCTCACTACGTTGGCACGCACCGTCATTTTTTAAAATAAAGCCGCCGTATTTCAGCATTTTTGACGATTATTTGGCATTTTTTCGACTTTTTCATTTTCTTACTATTTTAATCGGGGGAAGGGGGTAGGAATAGTCTGATAGACCGTGTAGTCATTTCATAAAGGGGGGGGGGGTATATCGTTGCATATGAAATCAAAGAACTGTGCATATATATAAAAAGTGTATGCTACACAGAAATTTCTGTGGGTGCCAGACCCGAGGCGACTTCAATGATTGCCTCAATACCTGGTAGGCTATAAGAGTTCTCAAACTGAAGGCAGCCTCTGATTATGTCCAGTCTGATGGACAACGAGCCTATTAATTTGTAAACAGAAATGTCGATATCAGGAATTAAATGGGTTAGAATGCAATATGTAAGTTCGTCATTGAAGATGGTTTTCCATTGGTTTGAAGTATTTCTAAATTTAGTTCTAAGCTCACAAAATTTCTCCAACTTGCCTCATTGGTATAAGTAAAGAAACTTTTCTTTTTGTGCTGATTACTGATTACAGTTATATACTGTACAGCACAATATAATGGGACTTGTAACTGTTGAATCTCTCCATTTTGCATCAATAGCCTGATGTATGTGCTGTTCTCAACTTGTTTAACCCTTTCTCTACCGGCACATTTTAGAGGTTTTTAAAGACTAAATGACAATATTTTTAAATCGAGTTACATCTGCATGTATCACGATTTAGGTAGGCATGTGATATATAATTTTGTTACGAATTGAACAGGGAACATTTTTTTCATAAAGTTTGTCATGTTATCCCATGACCCCAAGGAGTTCTACGGGGTCAAAGGTCATTTAAGTGCACATTTTTGCAATCTTTTTTCTCTGGAATATATATATTACGACCCCTCTCACTGGATTTGAGTCAAAAATAGGAAGTTCTAAATGTATGAGCTGATATGTCTTTTAAAATACTACAAAAACATCACAATCAAATTAATCAATTTTATTGACAAACAAATATTTTTGGTTGCTAAGTAACAACACTCATTGTGTAATTTTGACCATAATTTGCCTTTCTACATCCATTCGACGCAATTCAAACATAATTACATTGCATGATGATTAGTAAATGTCACATTATTTCAAAAATATAATCTTTGACTATATCTTAATCATTTTAAAAGGTTTTTAACAAAAAATATAATGAACAGAATTAAGGTCAAAGGTCATAAAATGAAAATTTCGTACTTCATATACATATTCATCATTTTCTAATAATATGACGTTTTGCCATTGTATCCCACTAAATAGTATAAATATTGCAACATTAAAACAAAGATCTTTCCTGTTAAAATCTTTAAAAAAATCAATTTTTTAATATTCAAATAGATTTGGTTGCTAAGCAACAACACCATTATGATATCAAATGCTATGCGAAAATATTGCCCGTTTTCCCTCCCCAAGTTCATTGTACATGTATACGAATGTTCAAGTACTTACTTTCAATCACTAAATTTAAATGTACTTGCATAATATTTAATAAAAATTGTTTTTCTTATATTCAACCTCTTAAAACATATTTCTAGACACAATTCTTGATACTAGGTTGTTCCGATAGGGGCATGCGTTGACCAATATCTGTCTATCGACTGGAACTTCTCAGCAGACATGTATAAGATAATGCCCAAAAATCTGAAGAAAAAAAGAAAGATTGTTTATACTTAGCCCCAATATACTGATGTATTCTCAGAGCTTTTGAATACTCAATTGGCTCTGTAAATGTTTTCTATAATCAAGGCCCTCTGAAAATTATGCGTTTAATTACTTGTAAAATTTTATCTGGGGTAATTGTAATACACATTTAATAAATGTGTTAGATGCACAACCAGACTAATTTTGGTAAAGGTAATCTTATAAAATGTATTTTATTATTCGTTTTAAACTGGAAATCACTGTCACAATATCGGTACTTTAAAACTAGTAATACCCGTACAGTTCCTCTTCAGTGAGAGGCTTCGAACTTCCTCGGGAAGCATATGACAATCCTTCCCCCTAGATATGACCATCTCAGCATACTGGTTGGTGGCAACACAGATGGAGAAAACCAAATCTTCTGTCAAAAACAGCTTCATAAAATCTGCAATTCTCTGAATAATCAGGTCCCATATCTGAAAATAAAAATGCAAATAAAATCAGTATTGGCCATCATACCTTATTTGTCAGCATTTAAAACACTTAGCATACCTTATAATTAGAAACAGAATAATGATTTTCCGTGTTTTGTCTCTTTTTGTATGCATGTTATATCTAGTAATGCAACGATAAACAGTAAAATGGTACACGCATATCAGTGTACCATAATGCCATGATTCCATTTGTGAATGTATTATCTGGATTCATTTGAATGTTAACTAAATGTATACGGATTTAACCCTATATTCAACCTCAAAGAGTCATACCAACTGCATGCCAGGTTGTCACTCCGAATGAAATGCCACAGTTCTTGGATCAGGTGTCCCTGTGTCCTCCACATCAACATACTTCCAATGCATGTCTGGATTTGCCAGTAGACTGTCACTAGTGGAAGATACCTGGAAGCTTCCCACTAAATATTGGGATGTCAATAACCTTTTTAAAGATGAAAAAATACAATTAAGATTTATTGGTTTGTGTTTTAAAGCAGAATATAAGCTTCATGATAGTAAGGGACAGTTTCGCACGAAAGTACTGATCATATTTATTTAAAGATAGAGATGTCCTATATTTGAAGTGCTATTTGGTAAGGGATTACATACATAGTTATTTCGGATTTCAAAGATTTCGGTTGAGCATCACTGAGGAGACATTATTTGTCGAAATGCGCATCTGGTGCATCAAAATTGGTACCGTATAAGTTTTACATACATATGTTAGAAATCAAATGAATGGAATATTTCATTATGCTTTGCGAGTGTAGCAGAGTGCGTATTGAAAAAAAAAAACTACACCATGGAGGTGTTAGCATTATGCCCAACATATACATGGGAGCAAATACTGAAGAAATTCAGGATAAAATATACAGTGTCCAGTGAAAATATTGTGCCTCTGAGGGAAATTGAATGGCCCCAGATTTAAAGTAGAATTGAATTGGTTCTTCATTGTACACAGTGTCTAAATCCCCTGGCATGGTACTCTGATGGGGTGTGGATTTAGTCGAAATTAGAGAAAATCTAAGCAAGAAATGGGCACATGCCCATCAGCTCATACCAGACCAGCATGTATGGATCATATAATTAAATGCTTTTTCAATAGCCTGTCATAACCAGATATTGATTGATGTTAACCCCCCCCCGCACACACCTTTTGTCCCAAACACACATTTTGTTTTTATTTCCGTTACAATATGAAGAAAAACCTCAAATTACGGTAATAAATTCTATTATTACGATAATACAATAATGCAATATATGCTTTCCTAACAGATTGTGTTTTCTTTTCATAGAAAGATAATTTTTTTTATAAACATAGAAAATCTTGGAAAATAGCCTCCGCACCAATGGTCATGAATGCCCAGTCTGATTAAAACCACCCCACTCTTTTCTCATCGTACACTAAATCCACCCTCTTCTTACACTCGCGCGTCAGGTGAGGAGATACCAAAGGGGGGAGGGGGGGGGGGGTCAGACTGATTAATGCCGGGCCAGGACAGATTAATTGATGTCAGATATGTTCAGCTCTTAATAAACAATTGGGTGTTATACACTTGGTTTAGATATCATAAAATATAAATATTTTCTTTCATGAAACGACAAATTATGGCATCAAATCGCGGTTAATATATTAATCGTGCATTTTTCATAACATGACATAACCGCGAACGTTTTTTTCTTCTAGTCGGCCTATGTGGCTACATCAACTTACATGTTTATACTGAATGCATGATCGTTTGGGTCATCCTGCAACAGGATATCCAAGGTATCTTCAGACTTCTTCATCTGACATCAGGTCGTTTTCAAGATGTAAAATACAATACAAACGTTTGTTGTGTTGTTGTTTTCGTTGAAACGGAAACACGTGTGTTGCCCGTGGACACTTTCAGAAAACCCCGCGGCCGCGATCCGGATCACGGGGGGAAAAGTATTAAATATACAATATGCAGACTGGTCTTTTTGTTTTCTTTGTTTGGCAGAAAAAATTCTTTCTATACCGAATAAATATTACATAACGTTTATATCTGAATTTGAAGTATTTTTTTTATTCACTCTACCGATGTAACATTCTCATTAGGTGTTTTATGAAGTTACAATGCAAGTAGGTGGTGTAACTGTTATTTACCAATAATGGTTTTTATACTTCTTTTTTTTAAAGCAGAGAATACCTGGCTGATTATTTCATACATATATGTATATTGTTTTAGTGTATCAAAAAGTATTCACATTATCAACAGAGGACAATACAAATAGTTTTCACTACTTTATTGTGCGATGCGCGTCGATCGCTTTCAGCACCGACGTTTTATCGCTAATTTTAAAGAAAACCGCGCAGCATGTCCCAATTTCATTTATGGTAATATAAAAACTAACAAGAATTACAACACGAAAAAGGGCCCATCAAAAAGAAAATTTCCTGTACTTTTACAGGCTGTATTTACTTTTCCCTTTTTCCATATATGAATATTGGTAAAACGCCGATCTGTTTAAACATTGAGAAATAAAATTGTAAGAAAGCGTACATGTGCAAAAAATAGCTATTTTCTTATAACTTTGCCAGGCATTAGAAATAATTTTTATATGTTCTGAAAGCAGGGAATATATGCTTTTCAAAAATATAAAAAATAGTGCATTCATACAGGAGATTAAAAAAATCGTATCGAGGGGGGAAATGGCCTTGCGACAAAGCGTTGCGTCATATTTAGACGAAGCCATCTTTTGCTTTAAATGCTTTTATTAATTTAATAGCTTTATTTACTTAACTGATTTTTACATAGTTAAAAAATAGAGAAAATTTCCAAAAATATGATATATAGATCATATATCTTATGACCGTAGTTTGAAAGATTTAGAGGCACTCCTTTTGCGCTGTCCCGTTTTTACGCGCCACCGGTCAAATTGACCGGTACGGTAGAGAAGGGGTTAAATGTTTTCATGCTTTCTCGCTTCACCGCGATTGACACGTATGACGTCACAAACTAATGGCGCGAAAATCTCTAACGAGAATATGCATATCTGGCTTTTTGCACTTTCGATACAAAATAATCACCAAAGCACGCTTTATATCGAAAAAATAATAATAGCACGATTCAAAACACCACATTTTCATATAAATTTACAAACAATAAAAATCGTGGTAAAAACCCTTTAAGCACTTTTACATAGATCGTTTCAAAGCTAGTCTTTAATAGTTGCTTTTTCCAATAATTTGTATATGGTTTTTCCCAGTAATGGGACTAACCCACCCGTGGATTCAATTCGATTTTTAAGATAAGTAAGATACCTTGCCTTTTGTAGTAACACGTGTATCTGTTTTTCTTATGACTCATTGTCATATAAATATAATTTCCTGTCGTACACAATATTTATTTTCCTTCTCGCGTGGTATTTGTTTATTGCTACTGTATTGGTTATGCCTCTCACGGAAGATTAAAATGGTATTGAACCATCACTAGCTGAAGGTGAAGTATAACACACTCGGAGCATCATGGCCTATTTTTTTTATCATATCAATGCCTGTCCTGAAAAGGGTTTTTACATCATTCAATACAAGACAGCTAACCAGAAATAAAACATTATTCGTAGATCTCAGATTATCAATCTAGGGTGGATATCATATTTCAAGGACACGGATAGCGCTACCTTCACAAATGTTATAAAATTCCGTACAAATATTTCTAAATGTTATATACTTTCTAATAACCCATATTTACCACAAAATTTACTAATTTGTATATAACATTGAAATGAATGATTTAGTCCCTTTAGTACACCCTTTTCTGCTTCTTTAGATATGCATTTAGTTTTTATGCTGATCAGCAAACCCTAAAGAGCCTTTCAAATGGTAAAGAGAAATCTTGGCCTCATCCTCCAACCAAACGTTTACCGATGATCATGAAATTTAAGATATGCGTAACAGACTACAGACTCCTTCTAAATATCTATTTAACTTCCATTTAATGTCAATAGCATTATAGCGGAATATGCATTTAGTTTTGATTTTAGATGTGGAGTTGTAGATAAAATGAATTTTGAAACTTTTCTCCGGGAGTCATGAGAGTTGTTGGGACAATGTAACGGGTGTGAATGAGTATTGAAAGTTAGAATTTATAAGAGTTGATTTTATGTAGGTTTGCACCAGATGTTTCTGAGATTAAAAATTATTTTTTTAAATAATGCCAATTTTTCATTTTAAAAATATTGTTCTTATAACACTGAAAGAAAGGAACATCAAAACATATCCTGCCACATATTGAGTCCTATGGATTCTCTATGTAAATCCCAGTTTTTCGTGAAAAAACTATCGCTAGATCGAAAAACACAACCTTACATTTCAAGCAAGCGAACAATCACTATACATAACCTTGGTCACTTTGATATCCTGCCTATGTTTCTTCCTGGTAATAACATAATCGATGAGATGCCAATGTTTAGACTGAGGGTGCGTCCACGATGTTTTGTTACGGGTAGGTAGGCGAAATGTAGTGTTTGTGATGTGCAGAGCGCACATCTTGAGGAGCAGTAAACCGTTACTGTTGTGGATTCCGTGCTTGCCAATGATTCCTTCCAGGTCTGGTGGTCTGCCCTACTCTGATGTTGAAGTCATTGAGAACAAATAGTTTCTCAGACTGTGGAACTGCTGATATGAGGGTCTCCAGTTCTTCATAGAACTTGTCCTTGATATCATCTGGCTTTGTCATCGTTGGAGCATAGACACTAATCAGTGTTGCACACCTCTTATTTCCGATCGGTAGCTGGAGAATCATAACGCAGTAGTTGGTGTCTTGGGGGAGTTTGACAAGCTTCTGTACCAGATGGGATTTCATCGCAAACCTCACGCCCGCCTCACGTCGTTGGATACTGTTTCGACCACTCCAAAAGATGTATCCGCTGTTCAAATCTGTTAGCTGCCCTTTATCTGCAAAGCGTGTCTCAGTGATCGCTGCTATGTCCACATTGTAGCGAGCTAACTCTCTGGCAACAAGTACAGTTCTCCTTTCTGGCCTGTTTAACTTATTGTTATCCAGCAGGGCTGGCACATTCCATATTGCAAGGTTGAGTATTTTCACTTTCTTTTTCGTTGTTAATCGACCGCTGGGTTGCGGTTAACTGGCCTGGGTTATGTGAAGCCGACTATATTTATGGTACCTTTTCTTTCATAAAAAGGGCTGCTCAGATGCTCAGGGGGCTGACGAACTCCATTGCTACTTCAGTCTAGTAGGGAGCGATCACATGCCCTAAGTCGACTGTGTGCAGGTTTGTGACTGTCAGCTTCCAGTGTATCCGCACCTGCTTATTCACCACGTTCCCATCACCACAGGGCTTTGAAGAGTTGCGCCGAATGTGTTGAAGTCATGACTTGCGCTAGACGTGGATTAAAGTGAGGAAGAGTTACGCACTTCGTCAGCCTCACTCGTTCTTTCCCACCCACCTTAGTCCAGTGGCAAGACAGGTCGTGACGGCTGGAGATGGGTTGAGATGCAGTGGATGGCCAACAGGGTGCCTCATGTCTCACTGTTCCCTATTTGTGTTCCACCTTTGCTGATCCGCCTTTATTTGCGTTGTACCACAGTTGGGTTTCATCCGCGCAGTCCGACGGAGCCAGACTTTACACGCGGGGCAGACACATACCCCTTTAGCCAGCTGGATATGGCGTGCTCACATACCAGTGGAGACTATGATGGATAGGATCGTCTATTTCCCGTGCACGTCCAGACGACTTGCGCACTACCCACTGATTGACCTACTTCTACCCTTAAAGTAGGCCATGGTACACCTATCCAGCTGAAATGCAATCTGCAATTGTATTCCTCTGAGAAGTTTGTAACTAGATTTCAGGGCAATATCTGCATCCGTAACGAAAAAAGTTGACATACTTTTAGCTCGAAAGTAAGTCATGGTACACCAATCCAGCTTAAATGCAAACTCACTTTACAGCTTCTTTAGGAAGAAATTGTGATCAAATTTTAACGTTGTACATGCATATGTTAAACACCTGGAAAACATTACATTGGACTGACACACAGATAGACGGATAAACCAATCCAGCTGAAATGCAAACTGAACTTACATTCCTCTGAGAGAAAGTTTGTGACTAAATTTCAGTGCAATATCTGTATCCGTAATGAAAATAAAAATTGGAAAACTGTTTGACCTACTTTTAGCCCGAAAGTAGGTCAAGGACGGACTAATCCAGCTGAAATGCAAACTTAACTTGTATTCCTTCAAGAGGAAGCCTGTGATGAAATTTCAGGGCAATATCTGTATCCGTATTCCGTAATGAAATAAAAAGCCTGGGAAATTGTTTGAACTATCTTTAGCCCGAAAGTATGTCAAGGACGGACTAATCCATCTGAAATGCAAAACTGAAAACGTATTGTCTGTGACTGAATTTCAGGTCAATATATGGATTCGTAATGAAAAAAGCCCGGAAAACTGTTTGACCTATTTTCAGTAGGTCAATGACGGACCAATCAGCTGAAATGCACACTCAACTTGCATTCCTCAAAGAGGAAGCCTGTGACAAAATTTCAGGGCAATATCTGCAACCATAATGAAAAAAGTCCTAAAACGGTGTGGCCTACTTTTAGGCTTCATGTAGGTCACGTACGGACGGGTCAATCCAGCTGAAATGCAAACTGAACTTGTATTCCTCCGAGAGAAAGCGTACGACTAAATTTCAGTGTCATAACTGTATCTGTAATAAAAAAAAATAAAGAACACTATTTGACCTACTTACATGTACATGTATACAGTCTTACGCTTCTCAATGGAGAAATTGCGACTAAATTTCAAAGTCGTACATGCATCCGTTACGGAAATAAGTAAGGAAAACATTGCCTCGGACGAACAGTCAGCCAGACGCACAGACGGACGCACGGACAGCGTCATACGCGTCTAATGACGGGCATATAAAAATGAAAGATAAAGGAAAATTTGATACAAATGCAATGCATACTTACCGAACAATACACTTGTAAGACAGGTTTTAATCACAAAACAGAAAAGGATCATGTTGCCAATTATGCTAACTACCAGAATTTTGTATTAAAATAGATGATTTCCTTTCGTCATTGTATTTACTACAAGATATTACCAAGACAAATACCCGTATGTAAATGTATAGTAATGCTCGTAGTTTATTTACAATTAACATTAAATTCGTTTTCCGTACTAATGACAAAGGTATACAAACAAATATATGTTATATGTTTTGTTGAGGTGGTGCATTTCTAAATAAATTCAAAAGAAGAAATAAAGATAAAAATAAGATATCTGATAAAGTATACTCAGACCACACATCCAGACGGCTATAGAATACTGCTAATTGTCATTTGTTTTCTTTTAAAATATAATATTGTATTCTGAGATGAAAGTTTACTTTCAGAAAACATAGAACACAACTTTGTCGGTACCGACCTTATTGTAGTGAAAAGCAGAGGAAGTAAGTGCTCGTTCAACGGAGCTAACATCAACACCATAGAAAGTTCAATACAACTGGTAATAAGAAAGAAATCTTGGACAATGAACACACACACACACACACACACACACACACACACACACACACACACACACACACACACACACACATATATATATATATATATATAGTGGGATAAATCTCCGATATAATCTTCTAGAGTGCTCGACGTGGCCTCACGGAGCTACATAAATTGATGATCAGATGGAGTTCAATCACATAACATTTATTTCTCTACAGGCTGTTTCGTAAGGGGATGGTTTCCCCTCACTCGTCGGTAGAAAAATGACATCTAACGGAAAACATCCGCATGGCTGAGTATAAGTTACACAGAAACATACTGGATAGCTGCTAAGCATGATTACACACAGGATTGAGTAAATAGAAATTTATGGGAATGACGGCAAGTGCTGACAAGTTCTGAACGCTTATTCAATGAAGATTTTGGGATGACATATTATAAAGAATTTCTCTAGAATACAAAGGTTGCACTTTTTTGAAATGTTTGAGTATGATGATGTTTTTCCTAAAATTTCCCACTTGATTTTGTAGTCAATATTTTTGTCTTTCAATGGCCATATGAATTTGCTGAGCTCGGTGGTATTCTTTTTCGTGGGATTACGGAATGAATGAGTGTGGTTGGCGTATCTTAATTTGAACTCGGTGTCTGCTAGTAAATAACAGGAGTATATATAGGGCGATGATTCTTATTTTCTCGGTTAGGAATCAATATAAAATAATCAATAGAAAACCCTCTTCCCGGGGGAACTTCCCCTTTATGTACATTTTATATTGATTCCTAACCGAGAAAATAAGAATCGTCGCCCTATATATACTCCTGTTATTTGCAACGCTCTACGAGAAAATCGGGGATTTTACTGTGGAGCGTTGCCTGCAACGTCTTGATGTTAGATGCTATAATAGCATGATGGTAATATTTTAATTTCGTAAATAATATTTATGATAATTAGGGCACATGTTTTGTTAAAATGTTGATATAGACATGTACATATGAAAGAGGAACAAATGAATTAAAAGGGAAATGGTATAACGGAATAAGCCGCATGAAGCATACGATATTGTTCATAAATATTTCTATATTTTATGCAATTTCTTTGATATTCATAAAAAAAAAATTCTTGTCAGTTCAATCTCTTACAGAGAATACGAATCGGACGTATATTTTGGTATAATAATAATATTTATTTATATAACGCCCTATATGACTATAAATAACCACTCTAAAGCGCTGCACACAATAAAAATGATACAGCATGTTATAAACGTAGTAAAAGGAAATTATAATAGCATTAAGACAGATAATATCAAAAAAATGCTAGAAAAACATCAATAATGTGAAGTAAAATTACTAAAATCTAAAACATGATATGCATGAAAAAAGTTCCACGCCGTACAATCAAATGATATAAAATACAATAGTTGAAATAAATATACAATTATACACTTGAAAAAGTAATGTTAAAATGATGGTGATGAAACCATAAAGATTTAACCATATATACTACTAATAATATGCAAGTCTAAAAAGATGTGTTTTTAAATGTTTTTTAAAAGTGTTCAAATTCTGACAACGGCTGAGGGTATCAGGCAGAGAGTTCCAGAGTGTAGCTACTGCCACATTCAAGCGCCTGTTTCCATATGTGGAGGTTCGACATCTAGGATAATTTTGTATTGGCTGCGCCTGTCAATAGGAAGCCAATGTAAAGAAATCAACACTGGAGTTATGTGATCACTTCTCTTGGTACGAGTGATGATTCGTGCTGCCATATTCTGTATCCGCTGCAGTTTTGCCAAGTCGGTTGTGTTAATACCGAAAAGAGAGCATTGGCGTAGTCGAGCCGAGATGTCACGAGGGCACATACTAGGGTCTTGCACTCATCTTCTGTTATGAGCGACCGTATTCGTCCGATGTTACGTAGTTGATGATAGCAAGCACGAGCCACAGATGAGATTTGCTTTTGCATGCAAAGTGTCTTATCGTATCGTAATATATACTCGGGATTTTATTACCCCCAAACGTAGACGCAATGCTTTGCAGATAACAGTATACAGCCTGCTATTTTAATCCTAATACGATTAGAATAGTTGATAGAATTAAACTGAAATGACTATTTATCTTCGAGAGTTCTTGGTTTTTAAAATCCAATCCATGTTTTAGGTAGCCAGTGTATTTAAATTCCGTGTCACTAAATAAAATATTTTTTTTTCATTTAAGGGCAGATGATACAAACAATTCTTTTCTTTCGAAGAGACTTTATATGATGTCATTCTTTTATAAAAGTGGATAATTCCTTGAATTCTTTTCCCCTTTGACTTGGAGAGTGAAATATTTTCCGTATTTCCAAAAAAAGTACAAAACAATAGTTAGCATGGTAAATTAGTTTATTCTTCATTTGTTTACCTTTTCTATACCTCAAAAAATGGTTGTCAGGGAGAACAGAGTGTACTGATATTAGATTTACAACATAACATGTAAAATATTAATGCATTACAAATTTTACACTTGGAAAATGTCAATTGCTGCTATAATAAAATTACATATATGGACATTGCACCCTCAGTAAAGGTTTACAAATTAAAATAAACTTCATAACATGTTGACTTAATGTTTAAAGTGTAATATAAACTTAAAAATCATATACCATACGGGGTGAATTTTCTGAGTAGAAGCAAAATTGTAAAAATCACACTGGCTGATTTTCTCAAGACAAAGAAGAGTTATCTCCCATAAAATAAGAGTAAAATTTTACAACTTCTGAAAATAATTTACAATGGCATTTATGATTTTACTGTTTGTTTTATTTTATTTTTTTGTTTGTCACTCTTGATTTTCCTTTGCTATTCATCTCTGAAAAATATAAAGAAATGCCTAATACAGGATCTCTTTGATATGCCATTTTACGTTAGTTTCTACAAACTGACGTTCCCCAGTAGAAACAGGAGAAAGATGGCTGCATGTTTCCTGCTGACATCTCATATATAGCAATGATCCAAGTCCATACCGTTTTTCGTCCTCACAATGTCTTATGCGTTGTTAAATCTAGTGGTCTACCACACGCAGCACAACCTAAAATTTTCCAAATTGTCCACTTGAATTCCAAGTTCCACAACTCGTCTCCCACTTCTCCAACAAATCATCTCCTCATGCTCTTCTTCCGATTCCTCACTCTCTGATACATCAGATGGATACGTGTCTTCATTTCCTAGGCATTCTTGTGAATTATCACCAGAGGAACAATTTTTTCTTGATTCAGCCAACTTCTCCTCGATCACCACGTTGTTATTGGCATCAACATTCACTATCTTACGTCCAAGGGATAATGCATAACCTTTCGTAGCATTCTGTAACCTTTGATGATGTTTTTTACCAATAATTTTTCCTGATTATTTCCTCCTGAATGATTCTGGCACCATAATTGTTTACATTGTTTACTGACCCCCCTTCCTGCTCTTAAAACACAGAAGAGTTCCAAACAACTATAAATGAGAAAACCAAAACCAACCAAACTATTTTTTTACCATGGGAACTCTTCAGTGCTAAAGGTAGAAAAATTTGTTTATATCATCTGGCCTTAAAGTTTCGGAGTCCATAGCGATGTTTTGTTTTGCAACTTCCTCAATAAATCCCTTTTGGATTTTTTCTCTCACAAACAAGAATATATTGATCGGCCTTTTCTCACGAGAATTTATTAAAATGTTTCAGGAATTCAAAATACCGTTTTACGCTACATTAAAACAATTAATATACATAGTATATATCCAAGCAATACTCCCGTATTTTCTACTGTTGAATTGGAGCGAAAATGTATATTAAAGTTATGATAATAATGGGACATGTTTACCCAAACTATGTAGAGCTACATGATACGTCACATATATGTAGGTTCTTTTACACCAATAAAATAAATTCAGAGGAATTCTAGTATGTTCAACGTATGATTCACAGCGTCATTCAAATAGTCAAAGATATATGTTAATCAAAGGCTGAAAACAATCATTTCCTACCTATATCTATTGCGTCCATGGTTAAGCTACCCGTCAAAATGGCTACCGTTGCCACAATTACGTCATGTCATTTTGTAAAATAAAACCTGGCATACCCATGTATATGAAGGCAGGTCATACTCAAGTTATGCATGTGAATTGCATAGTATTTAAATATATCTTAAGCAGAGAACTTAAAAAAACTATTCTGAGTGTTTACATGAACATAGGGTAACAACTTTTCGCTTCGGTTGGTTGGTGAATTAGTTGAGTGTTTTATGTCCTGTCTCGACGTTTTCACAACACCTGAAATTAATATCAATCAATAGCTGAATACTTTTGATTATGAATAGCAATTAATGAGCAGTAATACGCAAAATGATCCTTTTAAATACTTTTTTTGCTATTACACAAGTAAATATACATTTTATATATAACACGCAACTGATATTTTGGTTCGTAATATTCTAAAAATTTAGTTCCTGGTAGCCGCATTCCATTATGGTGGGTATGACTAGTGATCAGATCACTTTTTGTTAACCATGAGGTAGTTAGATATAAACTCATTCATTTTGGGTATTTACTAGAGATGGGATCAATTACATTAAATATGCAATTAAAAATCACTCTCTGCAAGCATTCAAATTTCCTGAATAGTGATATATAGGCATCAACACCGTTTTGCTGAAAGACTTAATTACAGTGATTATTTACTACCCTCTCATAGAGTTCGGCAACAACATTTGTAATTAAGGTATTTTGCCATGGTGATAAGAGTACCTTTAAAATTGCTCCAAAGACCCTTTAAAATGCTCTACTTTGGTCTACAGAAAACAAATAATTTTTTCTGGTGTACAAATTCCTTCATTGCTTTCTTAAAGATTATTTTAATTATCATAAATACATAATAAAACATCAATAAATCAAGATTGAATTAGGAATTTTTTATGAAGTTGAAAAATCAATGTTTTGGCATTTTGACTATTTTTGAAAAAAATGGCATCATTTACAGAAAATTGAACCAACAAATATTGATGAAAGTTATGTATGATTTAATTAACCCCTTTATGTACAAAATATATAAAAACAACATGTGTCTTATATTGTTAAATAATATCATAAACGCATCTGGTGCATCAAAATTGGTACGGTATAAGTTTTACATAAAGCTTCGAATTTGTTTGTCATGGCAATATAAACTAACGATATGTCCATAGGACACGTGCCAAATATGACAGTATTGAGTATGAATAAACAGGGAATTATTGGTAAATTCTCATGGACTTATATTCTGTCCTATTCACAAGGAAAGATAAGTTGTTTTTTCACTATGTAGAAAAACAACAACACTGAACTCTTTTTTAAAAAAAAATTATGAAGAGTAAGGATGACCATAGGGTCGACTGAGGGAAAAATCTCCTTCGTGCAAAAACTTTATAGCTTTTCAATGGAGAGGGAAAGTTGCTGCACACTTTTTCATTCACGCTATCAATGCATTACAAAAAAGATACAGTGCTTTTGACATAGGAAACTCACTTTGTTTTAAGAGTACCAGGGTTTAAACTTAAGGTAACTCATTACACTAAATTTTTATTTAATGGCTTGTTAAAACACATCTTATGAAGTATGAGTTCACCATCGAAAAAGTGATACAAGCTCTCAATCATTTTATATGATTTTTGTTTTGTGATTTATACCGGAATGATAAAAAAGGTACTTTGATTTTTTTAAATTTGAATCAAGCCCGATCGGAATTACAAAAAGGTAGTCATAGAGAACATTGCCATCAGAAAACCACATTTCCTTGATGTAAAATGGTTTACAAGTTTAATGACTTTATAAAGGAAACTGATTTATGTTCCTTAGTTAATATGACTTGCCAAGTAGCCTTTGCTTGTTACTTGATAAAGGCAGTGAAACCAGGACAGTGATGAGAATTGAAAATATGTATTGCAGACAGTTATGTGCAATAATGTATTCTTACATAAGCATTGCATTCTTTTTCTGTCTGTACTATCGTTTGTCACTTATCTGAGAAATATGTTATGGCTTTTGGATGAAAATGTATGCCAATTGTATAATTTTCTTATAAAAAAAACTCTTCCATCTGGAATTTCTGAACCAACATTCTTAAATAATATTTTATATATAAGGCTGTATGGAAACTGTTTTTTTTTTCAATTTGAACTTTTTATATCAGTAATATAAACGTGTATTGCCTATTAACAGAAGTTGTTACAGATTTAACCACCAATTTCCATGTGTTTGATGTTGACCCTACTCTCCCTTCCAGAAATATATTTTTTTTAAACTACGACAACTAAACTATTGTTTTGTATTTTAGTTCAGACATGGTAATCAAATTAAATGAGGAGTTCTGGAGTAGGCAATTAAAATGTTACCTTGACCTCACTATTACCTATTTGACGGTAGGCTCAGTTTCAAAACAATTTTTATGGACAATCCACCAAAAAAACTAAAAAAAAAAAAAAAAATCAAATTAAAAAAAACAACAAACCATTGTTGAGTGTGGCGGAAAACAGCAAAACAATTAAACAATATTAAGCATATATTAAGTCTCTGTAATGTAAGAAGCATGATGATTGAATTGTATTGAAACGTGGATATTTTTCGATTGCACTTTTAATATAGGTACATGTACATGTATATACGCATTGTAATCGGAAATATAAACTGCAATAAGTTTCTTGCCCTAGATACAGTTTTCCCGAATTGTTAGTTTTATCAACCGTGAAAAAGGATGCACACTTTTGGAAGTATTCCAAGTTCATAATGATATTTGATGAAACTAAACTTATATCTAACTTTATAACGAAGGTGTCTGGCGTTGCACAATGAAAAAAAATAAAACGTCATGAAAGGTGCCGTGCGCAGAGTAAAAACGTTAATAACTTCGTAATTAATTTCTTCCATTCAAATTGGTTTATATATTTAAATAGCATTTCACGCAATTTCCACAGTCGTTATTTTAATGAGAAAAATAGCAAGTGTCCACTAAGTTCTTGAACAGCCTTCGTCCCGGCATTGGTATTGTTAAGTTTGTATTTAATTTATTACAATGACCTTGTGCAATGAGGAAGGAGTATAATAGTGTTATTCATTATACCTAAAATGAAGGGGATTCATATTTAACAACTGTTTTGTCGAAATGGGTATCCTGTTCACAAGTCGTTACTCCATTGTACAATAATGGGGTACGGCTACCCGAAACTAAAGAGAGCGTAAATAGATGTTGCCTCTCATTTGCATGTACTTGCATAACACCAAAAATACCTCTTGCTCACCGGTTTAAAAAGGTTTCTTTTACGTATAACTGCTCATTGATTTGTGTGCATATTCCAAAGTATTCAGCTATTGATTGATATTGATATCGGGTGTTGTAATTGATCTCAGAAGTTTAAAAGTCCCTATCCGAACGAGACGCATTCGATCGTGACTATCGTCAGTGTTCGCACAAGAAAACATTGGAGGCTCCTTTGTGAGGATACTTTCTTCATGAAACAGGTAGGCTTTTAATTGCCCATTGTTTCTCACATTCTATTCCTACAATATATATCTAGGGAAATAGTTAACCTTCTGTTTAATTAGATGTAAAACTAAACGAGAAAAATGAAGGTGAAAATGATCAGAATTCAAGCGAGCTACGCACGAGCTCTTCCTTGATAAATATCCCAGTTTAAAAAAAATGTTATGTATTTACATACAGTTATGTCATGTTAAGGAAAAATAGAATTGATAACGATTTGTTTTATCTTTTATAAATACCAAGTATACATTGATCTGTATATCAATTTTAGGTACATTAGTACCGAGAGTGTAAGGCATACGCAAATGATGTTAAACTCTAATTTGACATTTCTCAAGCTTTGTACAGTTGTTATGGTTACATGGAAGAAGTGTATGTGAGTTTTTGAAAGTTATAAGACATTTTCAATAAATATACATGTAGTTGAACTTTGTCATTTTTAAGCATCGTACCCACATGGTACCCACTTTTGTGTAACCAACTTCTCTCGCAGCTTTTACTTAACACTTTTCAGACTGGTACATTATAGATGCTATAAAGACATTGAAGATATAAAAATAGATTAAAAGTGCTTCTGTTTTTGTTTTTTGTTTTGTTTTGTGGAAACATTCTATACATATGTCATTTTTTCAGTATGTTTTGTACTACTATCTATGTTAGAAAGCACATTTTAAAGCAACCCAGCCATTTCTATCCTTTAATCGATTTAAAAGGACCTCACGTGACATATTGCAGTGGGTTGTCTTTGTGTGTCGTTTGTTGTGCGTTAACAATTGAACATTTTAAACTTTTTCTAGTTTTCTAGAGGTTTGGCTAAAAATACCAAAAAATGACCAATACTCAATCTTCTTCTCAAGAACCGCACGTGTGTAAGAAAAACTAAATGCATAGTGATGTAGAGCAGGAAGGTCTTTACCAAACTTAATATATAGTGATTATGTGTAAAAGCACGTAAAAACAACATTTTCTTTAGTTCTGTTAATACTAAATTGAAGCTAAATGAATATTTAGAAAGAGCAGGTAGTCCTTTACCAAAATTGTAATTTTGATGATCCCAGAGGTAGGGGTTTAGGTACATGTATTAGGGTGGGACCAAATTAGTTAGTTATCAAATTCATGAACAGATATATTTAACTTCTTGATAACTTCCATTTGAATTCTTTTTAAATCATCCTTGGAACAAGTGGACACCAATTGTAAATTCCATGACTCCTGCATCCCTGGGGCCTTATGGGCAGGGCAAAAACTACCAAAAATTGACCAATTTAAAAAAGAGAATTCTTCTCTGCAACCGCACATGAGTACAAAAAATTGTATTCTAGTTACAACCATCACTCCATAGTCTCCAAAAATGCTTTTTCGATGTGTCCATTTCATAGTAACATTGAAAAAATCCTTTTAAAATTACGTAAGTAAGAAAAACTAAAAATGCATAGCGATGTAGAGCAGGAAGGTCTCTACCAAAATTGCAAATTTCATGATCCCCGGGGTACAGGTTGGCCCCAGGGCGGGGAAAAACTAAGTATATGTGTAAAACATTTGAATAGCATTTTCTTTGGTGTGTTATTGATACTAAACTGAAACTAAATGGAAAATGAGAAAGAGTAGGTATTCCTATACGAAAATTATAAATTCTATGATCCTAGGGGGTAAAGGTTTAGTTTCAATGTAAAGCCAAAATTATAATAACGATTTGAAGGACGTCTTTAAGTTTGCTGATACTGTATGAAATGTAAATGCATACATGGGAATTAGCAGAAAAAGATGTACAAAAATGGTGAATTTCACAACATAGGGTTTTGTTTATAGAATGGGTCCAAATCAGTCATATCTTTAAATGTTAATGCATATATTATATTATGTAAAGCCTTTCATTAGTGTATGCACTTTGAGGGCATTGAAGATTTAAGAACACATCTTGTTTTATGTTGTTGCCGTTAGAATTTAGCTTAGATATTCACAACAAGACATCGTTTCTAGATTACATAGCCATTGGGAGTAGTGATACTTTTTCACTAGTACCCAGGTGGCCGATAAGGACTGTGGGCCTCTTTTAAAAATAGTTTTAAAGACCCAACTTTAAGTTAACACCCCCAAATTGATAGCCGTCTGTCAATCAAACATTTAACAATAGATCTCAGGTAAAGTGACATCTGTAGCTAGACCTACCCCAGAGAGGTGTTTTGATAACAATAACAGCCAGTACCTACAGACATTCTTTAGATCTTGAGGAAGCTCAGTATTCTAGAGTTCTCATAGCATTGACCTGTCCACAACTACTCTTTTCTCGTAATTCAATTGTTTTTAAAAAGACCCCTGAACAACAAAATTTTAATATAATGATAATTTCCCCCCTCTATATACATGTATTATGAATTAAACAATCAGAAATCAAAAAATAATTTACCCATTAATTTCTAAAACTTGTAACTTATTGAAATAATTTATATTATCAATTTATGATAGTTTTATATTTATAAAAGAAATTATTCATTGAGTCAATGACTGAGAGTAAAAGAGAGAAAGAGGGGGGAGAGTGTAGAATCTGTGTCATCTAGCCATAGGGATACCACCATTATACAAACGCTATGACCACAGTTCTAAACACTGCAGACGGCCCTAGGACCCTTCCTGTGTACATCAAATGTATACAGAGCACCCTGATCTTTTGGCCAGGTAAATAACAATGACCATAGATGAGCTCCGCCCACATCCAGTGATCCGTGAAGAAACCGTACGGTATTATTTTTGGGTCTTTAAAAATACATTCACATCAATCCCACAGAAATGAAATCATTAATTCCTCAGAAACGCATGTACGATTTGAAAACCCGTATCAGAGCAGAACGCGCTCATGGGCAGTCTGTAATGACCACTTTTCATCAAATAGTATGCCACATTTTTGGAGTAATGGTAACTAAAACGGATTCGATTCAATTGGCTACGTCAACAAACAAAATCATTTGAAACTGAGTTTTTGGGTCGAAGTTATGGAGGGAAGTATGTTAGGAATTGTTTTATGTCAAATTTTTGAGACGGTGATGCAAAAACATCAACCGAGCGGACATTTTTCTTCGCCGTAAATCGAATGTTTTATAAGGGGTAGGTCTGTACCTCTCTGGTGTGTATTTTAAAAATAAATTAAATCAAACATTTATTCAAGGTTTTGAACAGGTTATTTCTTTCAAGCAGTTTGAAAAGCAAAGATCGTTTTTATGTCGTATGGAAAAATGTGAAAATAACGAACAGTAATCCTATAAAGAATAACAACCAGATGTGTTTGCGAAACACCGATGCCCCCGGAAAAAATGGTAGTAAAAGAAAGGTCTTGTCAAATGAAATGCATATTTCTGTGATATATGAAAGCCTTCTCCACAAATACTACCTGGCGAAAATGGAAATGGTTTGATCAGATATTCAGATGGGATCATCGAGACAGCTTTGTTTTTATACTGAACTGTAGTTCACTGTGCCTTTTAGACAGTCTGTGCATCAGTTGGTTGCATATTTGGCCTTTGTCATGATCTCTTCAAGTAACAACAACATCCATACTTCACAGGAGGCCCCATCATTGTTTACATGTATTCACTAGCCGCATGTTGGAATCTATTACTTGTGATCGTCATTAAGACTGCATAAACTTAGCATAAAATGTCAGAGACAAATCATTATGGGAAGTCTATTCATTAATAAGAACAAAAATTAGGTAGGAAAAATTGATATTCGAACCACATATATGCAATCTGGGCTTGTCCAAAACGTCAGTGAGACTGCCTCTATACCACCTCGGCTATCAATCCCATGACCAATCTCCGAAATTCAAGGTATCTAAAGTCACCCGTCGTGGACATAGACATTTTCTTGATAATACGACAAAAGTTAACACAAGAAGTAAGTCTTTTTCATAGAGTGGGTAAAGTCTCCATACTTTCATTTACAAAATATATTACACGTGAACATGTACTAACATATTTTACTAAGTTCACAATGGAGACATGAAAATCTGCTTAGAAAAGTCAAATTTACTGTTATTTTGTGCGTTTTTCGCGGATAGGTGATTTTAAGTAGGATTTTTTCAATGTTCCTTTGAAACGGGCACATCGAAAAAGCATTTTTAGAAACTATGGATTGATTGTTTTAACTAGAATGCAAATTCTTATTTTTCTGGAGAGTTTCAATTTTAACTTTGATATTTGTCCCTCTGTGGGTTCTCGGCTCGATAAAGTCACCCATCTACTTTGTTAAGGTCAAAGCCTATTAGCACCATGCCACTAGCTTGAATGTTGCCTGAGGTGTTTCATACCGATAGTTCTTTATATACTGATTTTCACTACGGATTACTTCGTTTACCCGGTCAGGTGTGATCTATTAACCTGGTATGTTTACCTCTCCTGGGTACCTTATTCCATCTTTAGTGATTCCATGAGTCAGTGTTTGTCCTTTTTCCATCGTCCCGTAATCGAAGGCTCGGAACATATAATTTGTGGTCTGTCTGTCCGCAAAAAACTTCAACCTTGGCATTACTTGTGATACCTTCCATATCTATCCTTTCCTTTCACACTACAATCTATGACTTTTGGATTTAACCTTTGTCATAACATATGAATGGATGGTTAGACGGGTTTTGGATTGAGGTGGTATTTACTCTAACTATTATATTCAAATACGTTTAGATATATTGTCTTGGATATTGGTTCACACAATCTTTTTCTTCTACGACAGGCTACCCCAGCTAATATGACAGGCGAACATTATAACTCTTATAGCAGCCAATACAACGTGGATTTCATGTTTGTTTCCAAGAAGAAGTAGATTGTAGAGGAAGCATTCAAAGATGGCTGATCTCAATTTTCAACCACTGGTACAGTATGCTCAATTCATTCTTTATTTGAGTTCAAATAGAAGGTAGCAGTTTGCATGGTACATATATGTGAGGTATTTGTTTCAGCGTATTAAGTATGCATTTTGTCTTCCTTATGCTTATAGTAATTCATTCTAAGAGTTCGTCCGCCGAAATATTGCGAAAGATAACCCCAATACGGACTTAAGCCCCGATTTCAAAAAGTCTAGTTAATTAGCTATCCCCGTGGTACAGTGACGTCATATGCTACTTTCGCCGATCAACTTATTGTGAAAGTAGTGTTAAGACATTTTTAAATACTCGGGTTTTAGGGACCTTATTCTCCATAGACAACATTCAATTCGATGTTAACAAATGTCCCGTCTTGTATGATTTAACCACCAGTGCATACAAATAGCGATCCAAATGTAGCGAGGAAAGCGAGTATGAAATCTGCAATTGCGAGTAAATGTTTACATTGGGTCGCTGTCTAAACACTGTATGGTAATGTCATTTCTTAAAACATCTGTAATTAGTGTTGTTTGTTTTAAATACTAGTAAACAGTACAATTATTATTATGTCTCCGAACACAAAGTGTCGGAGACATATTGTTTTTGCTCCGTTTCTTATTATTCTTATTATTATGTCTCCGAACACAAAGTGTCGGAGACATATTGTTTTTGCTCCGTTTCTTATTATTCTTATTATTATGTCTCCGAACACAAAGTGTCGGAGACATATTGTTTTTGCTCCGTTTCTTATTATTATGTCTCCGAACACAAAGTGTCGGAGACATATTGTTTTTGCTCCGTTTCTTATTATTCTTATTATGTCTCCGAACACAAAGTGTCGGAGACATATTGTTTTTGCTCCGTTTCTTATTATTATGTCTCCGAACACAAAGTGTCGGAGACATATTGTTTTTGCTCCGTTTCTTATTATTCTTATTATTATGTCTCCGAACACAAAGTGTCGGAGACATATTGTTTTTGCTCCGTTTCTTATTATTAGGGTCTTCCGTCTTCAGCGGAAGACCCTTCTATTATTCTATTGTTGATTTTTCACTTTTCTTATTATTAGGGTCTTCCGTCTTCAGCGGAAGACCCTTCTATTATTCTATTGTTGATTTTTCACTTTTCTTATTATTATTATTCTTTTTTTTTCTCCTTACCGATTTTTGTGCAGAAGATTTCTCGGAGATGGCAGGATCAATTTCCTTCAAATTTTCAGGATTGATGCGTTGCCATTTGAAGTTTGTACCGCCGTTTCAATTTTTGAAAAATCACTTCCGGTTGGAAGTTATCCCCCTTTTATCGATTTTCAGATGACCATTTTGTCCAGACAAAAACTCAAAAACGATAAAAGCTAGAGTGCTGAAATTTTCAGTGATGTTAGACGACATGTTGTAGTTGTGCACCTGGGTTTTCAAAATTTCCGGAAGTGCCTAGTATGGAAGCTCGGTAGGGGTCGAAAATGGAGTTTTAAAAAGTGTCTCATTTTTCTCCACGTTTTAAATCATAACTATTTACTCGTAAATATTTTGCTTAGACATATATAACAAAAGTTGTACAGTTTATTGAGATCTTTCGTGACATATCAAGAAATGGGCCCATAGGCCTCATGGCTCGCCTGAACCATTGGATTTCTGTTACAATGATTAACTTTTTTCTCACGAAACTTTTGATAAGACATGTAGAATAAAAGTTGTTCAGGTTTGCAAGATCTATCTAATGATATCAAAAAATAGGCCTCAGGGCGTCATGGCTCGCCTGAACAGTCGAATTTGTATCACAATTAATAACATTAATAACTTTTTTCTCGAGAAAATTTTGACAAGACATGTAGAACAAAAGTTGTTCAGTTTCGCAAGGGTTAACTAACGATCTTAATAAATAGGCCTGTGGGTATCATGGCTCACCTGAACAGTTGGGTTATTGTTGCAATCTATAACATTTTTGTCAAGAAACTTTTAATAAGACATCTTGAACAAAAGTTGTTCAGTTTTGCAAGATCTTTCGAACAACATCATGAAAAAGGCCAACGGGCCTCATGGCTCGCCTGAACAGTTTCATCAGTGTCACAATTACTAACTTTTTTCTCGAGAATCTTTTGATAAGACATGTAGAACAAAAGTTGTTCAGTTTTGCAAGATCTTTCAAACGATATCAAGAAAAAGGCCCACGGGCCTTATGACTCGCCTTAACAGTGATAAATGTCGCATAACGTTATACTCGTAAATATTTTTTTTTAGACATATATAACAAAAGTTGTACAGTTTATTGAGATCTTTCGTGCCGTATCAAGAAATGGGCCCATGGGCTTCATGGCTCGCCAGAACCATTGAATTTCTGTTACAATGATTAACTTTTTCCTCACGAAACTTTGATGAAACATGTAGAATAAAAGTTGTTCAGTTTTGCAAGATCTATCTAATGATATCAAAAAATAGGCCTGAACAGTCGAATTTGTATCACAATTAATAACATTAATAACTTTTTTCTCGAGAAACTTTTGATAAGACATGTAGAACAAAAGTTGTTCAGATTCGCAAGCGTTACTAACGATGTTAAGAATAAGGCCTGCGGGTCTCATGGCTCACCTGAACAGTTGGGTTATTGTTGTAATCTATAACATTTTAGTCAAGAAACTTTTAATGAGACATCTAGAGCAAAAGTTGTTCAGTTTTGCAAGATGTTTCAAACAACATCATGAAAAAGGCGAACGAGCCTCATGGTTCGCCTGAAGAGTTTGATTAGTGTCACAATCAATAGCTTTTTTCTGGAGAAACTTTTGATAAAACATGTAGACCAAAAGTTGTTCAGGTTTGCAAGATCTTTCAAACGATATCAAGAAAAAGGCCCACGGGCCTTATGACTCGCCTTAACAGTCTGATAAATGTCGCAATCAATAACTTTTTTCTTAAGAAAATTTCCATAGGACATGTAGAACAAAATTTGTTCAGTTTTGCGAGATATATCTAGAATGATATAAAAAAAAAAATAGGCCTCCAGGCGGCATGACTCGCCTGATCAGTTGAATCTGTATCACAGTAAATAACATTATTAACTTTTTTCTTGAAAAAAAGCTGACCCCTTTAATTAGTTGCCGAGAGGTAGAGAGAGTCTTTAATTTATAACATTTAAATGATCAATATTTGTAAAACATTACCAAAGCTAAATTGTACGTCTAGACAATATATTTGTATCATTATTTATGAACGAAAATGTCAGTCAAATTCTTATCTAATCACATCTAAATTTGGACGGAAGACCCACTCGTTGCTCGCAACGAGATCGAATCTAGTTATTATTATTATTCTTTTTTTTTCTCCTTACCGATTTTTGTGCAGAAGATTTCTCGGAGATGGCTGGATCAATTTGCTTCAAATTTTCAGGATTGATGCGTTGCCAATTGAAGTTTGTACCGCCGTTTCTGTTTTTGAAAAATCACTTCCGGTTGGAAGTTATCCCCCTTTTATCGATTTTCAGATGACCATTTTGTCCAGACAAAAACTCAAAAACGATAAAAGCTAGAGTGTTGAAATTTTCAGTGATGTTAGACGACATGTTGTAGTTGTGCACCTGGGTTTTCAAAATTTCCGGAAGTGCCTAGTATGGAAGCTCGGTAGGGGTCGAAAATGGAGTTTTAAAAAGTGTCTCATTTTTCTCCACGTTTTAAATCATAACTTTTTACTCGTAAATATTTTGCTTAGACATATATAACAAAAGTTGTACAGTTTATTGAGATCTTTCGTATCATATCAAGAAATGGGCCCATAGGCCTCATGGCTCGCCTGAACCATTGAGTTTCTGTTACAATGATTAACTTTTTTCTCACGAAACTTTTGATAAGACATGTAGAATAAAAGTTGTTCAAGTTTGCAAGATCTATCTAATGATATCAAAAAATAGGCCTCAGGGCGTCATGGCTCGCCTGAACAGTCGAATTTGTATCACAATTAATAACATTAATAACGTTTTTCTCGAGAAACTTTTGAGAAGACATGTTGAACAAAAGTTGTTCAGTTTCGCAAGGGTTAACTAACGATGTTAATAAATAGGCCTGCGGGTCTCATGGCTCACCTGAACAGTTGGGTTATTGTTGCAATCTATAACATTTTTGTCAAGAAACTTTTAATAAGACATCTTGAACAAAAGTATTTCAGTTTTGCAAGATCTTTCGAACAACATCATGAAAAAGGCCAACGGGCCTCATGGCTCGCCTGAACAGTTTCATCAGTGTCACAATTACTAACTTTTTTCTCGAGAATCTTTTGATAAGACATGTAGAACAAAAGTTGTTCAGTTTTGCAAGATCTTTCAAACGATATCAAGAAAAAGGCCCACGGGCCTTATGACTCGCCTTAACAGTGATAAATGTCGCATAACGTTATACTCGTAAATATTATGTTTAGACATATATAACAAAAGTTGTACAGTTTATTGAAATCTTTCGTGCCGTATCAAGAAATGGGCCCATGGGCCTCATGGATCGCCTGAACCATTGAGTTTCTGTTACAATGATTAACTTTTTCCTCACGAAACTCTGATAAAACATGTAGAATAAAAGTTGTTCAGTTTTGCAAGATCTATCTAATGATATCAAAAAAATAGGCCTACGGGCGTCATTGCTCGCCTGAACAGTCGAATTTGTATCACAGTTAATAACATTAATAACTTTTTTCTCGAGAAACTTTTGATAAGACTTGTAGAACAAAAGTTGCTCAGATTCGCAAGCGTTAACTAACGATGTTAAGAATAAGGCCTGTGAGTCTCATGGCTCACCTGAACAGTTGGGTTATTGTTGCAATCTATAACATTTTAGTCAAGAAACTTTTAATGAGACATCTAGAGCAAAAGTTGTTCAGTTTTGCAAGATGTTTCAAACAACATCATGAAAAAGGCCAACGGGCCTCTTGGCTCGCCTACAGTTTGATTAGTGTCACAATCAATAACTTTTTTCTCGAAAAACTTTTGATAAGACATGTAGAACAAAAGTTGTTCAGTTTTGCAAGATTTTTCAAACGATATCAAGAAAAAGGCCCACGGGCCTTATGACTCGCCTTAACAGTCTGATATATGTCGCAATCAATAACTTTTTTCTCAAGACAATTTTAATAGGACATGTACAACAAAATTTGTTCAGTTTTGCGAGATGTATCTAGAATGATATAAAAAAAATAGGCCTCCGGGCGACATGACTCGCCTGATCAGTCTCGAATTTGTATCGCAGTAAATAACATTATTAACTTTTTTGTCGAAAAAAAGGCTGACCCCTTTAATTAGTGGCCGAGAGCGGCAGAGATTCTTTAATTTATAGCACTTAAATGATCAATATTTGTAAAACATTACCGAAGCTAAATTGTACGTCTAGACAATATATTTGTATCATTATTTATGAATGAAAATCTCAGTCAAATTCTTATCTCATCACATCTAAAATTGGACGGAAGACCCACTCGTTGCTCGTAACGAGATCGCATCTAGTTCTTATTCTTTTCTTCTTATTTTTCCTCTTCTTTAGTGAGAAATTTGTCCGACCGATTTTGTGAAAGTGCTTCGACAGATCCACTTCAAACTTTGTGAGCTGATAGGGGGTCACTAGGAGGGGTGCATTCAACTTTTCAAATTTTCAAAATGGCCGCCGTTTCAAAATGGCTGCCAAAAAACGTCAAAAACGCAAGTATGTCGGATTTCAACCAAAATCGATTTCTAGGGTAATATGGGCATCCCGAGTCCATTTCCACCATAAAATTTTTTTTTTGAGCCGCCATTTTTAAAATGGCCGCCATATACCGAAATATTTGAAAGTGTTAAAATCTCTACAACATTTGGGTTCTGGGGTAAATGGAGGGTCCACAATTCATTTCTAGCATCAGTATTTCCTTCCAATCAATTTTCAAATATTTCAAAATGGCCGCCATTGAACAAAATGGTCGCCAAAAATCAAGTCCGTCGGATTTCAATCAAATTCAGTTTTTAGGGTTTTTTGAGAATCCTGAGTGCATATCTGACAGCAAAAAGCATTTCTGACATGGGGAGGTGTTCGGAGACATTTGTGTTGGCATCCCAACACAGTTATAGCTCGTTATTATTATTATTTTCTTCTTCTTATTCTTATTATTCCTCTTCTTTAGTGAGAAATTTGTCCGACCGATTTTGTGAAAGTGCTTCTACAGATCCACTTCAAACTTTGTGAGCTGATAGGGGGTCACTAAGAGAGGTGCATTCAACTTTTGAAATTTTCAAAATGGCGGCCAAAAACCGTCAAAAACTCAAGGTTGTCGAATTTCAACCAAATTCTATTTCTAGGGTAATTTAGAAACCCCAAGTCCATTTCCACCATCAAAGTTTTTTTTGAGCCGCCATTTTCAAAATGGCCGCCACATACTGAAATATTTGAAAGTGTTAAAATCTCTACAACATTTGGGTTCTGCGGTAAATGGAGGGTCCACAATTTATTTCTAGCATCAGTATTTCCTTCCAATCAATTTTCAAATGTTTCAAAATGGCCGCCATTGAACAAAATGGCGGCCAAAAATCAAGCCCGTCGTATTTCAACCACATTCAGTTTTTAGGGTTTTTTGATAATCCTGAGTGCATATCTGGCATCAAAAAGCATTTCTGACATGGGGAGGTGTTCGGAGACATTTGTGTTGGCATCCCAACACAGTTATAGCTCGTCATTCTTATTCTTTTCTTCTTATTTTTCCTCTTCTTTAGTGAGAAATTTGTCCGACCGATTTTGTGAAAGTGCTTCGACAGATCGACTTCAAACTTTGTGAGCTGATAGGGGGTCACAAGGAGGGGTGCATTCAACTTTTCAAATTTTCAACATGGCCGCCGTTATAAGATGGCGGCGAAAAAAACGTCAAAAATTCAAGGTTGTCGGATTTCAACCAAATTCTATTCCTAGGGTAAATTAGTGACCCCGAGTCCATTTCCACCATCAAATTTTTTTTTTTGAGCCGCCAGTTTCAAAATGACCGCCATATACCGAAATATTTGAACTTCATTTCTAGCATCAGTATTTCCTTCTAATCAATTTTCAAATGTTTTAAATGTTTCAAATGGCCAAAAATCAAGTCCGTCAGATTTCAACCAAATTTAGTTTCTAGAGTTGTTTGAGGATCCTCAGTGCATATCTGGCATCAAGAACCATTTCTGACATGGGGAGGTGTTCGGAGACATTTGCGTTGGCATCCCAACACAGTTATAACTCGTTATTATGTTCCCCAAACAAAGTTTGGGAACATATTGTTTTTACTCTGTTTCTTATTAGTATTATGTTCCCTAAACAAAGTTTGGGAACATAATGTTTTTACTCTGTTTCTTATTATTAAGGTCTTCCGTCTCAACGGAAGACCTTATAGTGATTCTTATGTTTCTTTTCCTCTATTATTAAGGTCTTCCGTCTCCTGCGGAAGACCTTACTATTATTGTTCGCGTTCTTCTTCTTCATTATTAAGGTCTTCCGTCTCCTGCGGAAGACCTTACTATTATTAAGGTCTTCCGTCTCCTGCGGAAGACCTTACTATTATTGTTCGCGTTCTTCTTCTTCATTATTATTATTATTATTATTATTTTTCTTGGTAGTACACGCGTTTTTCTCAGCCATTTCTCGATCGATTTTCACGAAATTTTCAGGAAAGATGTCTTTTGGTGACGAGACTTTGCTTGCAAAATTTCGTGCTTGACTTCACTTCCGGTCAGGAGTTATCTCTCTTTTAGTGACTTTTTGAAGGGCCTTGTTGTCCACACATCTTCTCCGTTAGTTTTGAAGCTAGAGTCTTGAAATTTCTACACAAGATAGAGTAAACATTTTAGAAGATTTGTTGGGGATTCGATTTTACCGGAGGCGATTTGCCTAAAAGCTCGCCTGGACCTGAAAAAATGGATGCCAAAATTTTTCGCCGATTTCGGCGATTTTTGACCTTTGATCTACAATATCTTTTTTCTTGCAAATATTTTGTTAAGACATGTAGAACAAAAGTTGTGCACATTTACGAGATCTTTTCGAAAATATCAAGATTTAGGGGCTAGCCCCTTGAATTAGGGATCTAGAAGGGCTCAAAGTCTAAATCAAATATCTCAAAAATCGTTAATATTTTGGTATAAGTCAAAGAACAAAAAATGTTCATCTCAATAATCCAAATCTATTCATATAAAAATTTAGGTCATATGTTACGTAATAAGGGATTTTGAGGGCCAAAACCATAAAATTTTTTACCCCTTGTATCTCGAAAACGACAAATATTTTGAAAAGCAATAAAGAACAAAAGTTGTTCAGAATGATGATCTGAACAATATGCATATTTCGGTTTTACCCTATGTGGCCCCGTTAGGGAGCTACAGTTTGGCCCCTAAAAATTACTTCTAGAAATAACTCGAGAACGGTAAAGAATTTCTAAATACTTGTTGAACAAAAAATGTTTGAAATGTCATGACCTCTCTTACGATATCAAGCAAAAGGGGCTGACCCTTTAAATTAGGGGCCCAGAAGGGTCCAAAGGTTTATGAGAATATCTCAGAAACTATTAATATTTTGTAATAAGTCATTGAAGCGGAAATGTTTATCTAAACGAGCTTGTTCTTATCAAATCAAAACGTAGGTCATATGTTACGTAATAAGGGATTTTAAGGGCCAAAATCATAAATAATTGACGCCTCATATCTTGAAAACGACAAATATTTTGAAAAGCATTATTGAACAAAAGTTGTTCAGAATGATAATCTAAACAATATGTACATTTCGTTTTTCCCTATGTGGCCCCGTTAGGGAGCTACAGTTTGGCCCCTAAATATTTCTTGTAGAGATAACTCGAGAACGGTAAAGAATTTCTAAATACTTGTTGAGCAAAAAATGTTTAAAATGACAAGGCCTTTCTTACGATATCAAGCAAAACGGGCTGGCCCTTTAAATTAGGGGTTCAGAAGGGTCCAAATGTTTTTGAGAATATCTCAGAAACTATTAATATTTTATAATAAGTTGTAGAAGCGGAAATGTTCATCTCAACGAGCTTGATCTTATCAAATCAAGAAGTAGGTCATATGTTACGTAATTAGAGATTTTAAGGGCCAAAATCGTAAATATTTGACGCCTCATATCTTTAAAACGACATATTTTTTGAAAAGCATTATTGAACAAAAGTTGTTTAATGTGTCATAACCTATCGATCAATATCCAAAAATGGGTCTGTGGGCCTCATGGCTCGCCTGTAGAGTCGATTTTTGTCGATATCAGTCGATTTCAAAAACTTGTAACTGGTAAATATTTTGTAAGGACATATTGAACAAAAGTTGTTCAGTTTATCGGGACCTATCGATTGATATCAAGAAATAGGCCTATGGTCCTAATGGCTCGCCTGTAGAGTCGATGTTTTGTCGATATCGGTCGATCTCAATAACTTTTTACAGGTAAATATTTTGTAAAGACATATAGAACTAAAGTTGTTGAGTCTATAGAGGGCTAACAAATGACATCAAGAAATAGGCCCGCGGGCCTTATGGCTCGCCTGGAGAGTCGAATTTCAAACGAATTTCACCACAACTTTGCTTCAGAAGCTTATGATATGAAAAATTGATTATATCTAAAGTGTCTTTTTTTTTTTTTTTTTTTACTCCGAGTGCATCAACAAATCGGACGGAAGACCTACTCGTTGCTCGCAACGAGATCGTGTCTAGATATTATTATTATTGTTCTTTTTCTTACCGATTTTGTGCACGCGATTTCTCAAAAACGGTTGGATAGATTTTCATGAAACTTTCAGGAAAGATGTAAAATAGGATTGTCTAGAACGATTTTGCTAAAATCACTTCCGGTCGCAAGTTACGGCTGTATTTCCGTTTTTCAAATGACATTTTGTCCGGGCGTTTTCTCATAAACGGTTAAAGATTGAGTCTTCAAATTTTTAGGGATGATAGATGGTGACTTGTAGCTCTGTAATAAGGTTTATCATTGCCATCCGTCACTTCCGTCCGTCACCGGAAGTGAATAAACGAAACGTCAAATTTCAAAATTATGCTTTTGAAATAAAACTTGCACAGATTATTGTTATTTCTTTGTCTTCGCATATCTCGCTTATCTATCAACTTTTTTCTACGATATTTACAGATATTTTTGACGTTATCAACCTCTGGAGTACCATTTAATCCTTTTTCAAAATTCACTTCCGCTCGCAAGTTACGGCCGAATTTTCGTTTTCAAATGACATTTTGTCCGGGCGTTTTCTCATAAACGGTTAAAGATTGAGTCTTCAAAGTTTTAGGGATGATAGATGGTGACTTGTAGCTCTGTAGTAAGGTTTATCATTGCCGTCCGTCAGTTCTGGCCGTCACCGGAAGTGAACAAATGAAACATCAAATTTCAAAATGATGCTTTTGAAACAAAACTTGCATAGATTAATTAGGTCTCTTTCGTCGATTTATAAAATGTTAAACTTACCGGAAGTATAGCCAGCAACTTCCGGTTTTTAGAGAAAAACGTCGAAAAATTGGTCTTTCTTTGTCCTCATATCTCTCGCTTTTAGATCAACTTTTTAATGCGATATTTACAGATATTATTGACATTGTCCATATCTACTGTACCCTTGAGTAATATTTCAAAATTCACTTCCGGTCGTGGGTAAGGGCCGAATTTCCGTTTTTCAAATGACATTTTGTCCGGGCGTTTTCTCATAAACGGTTAAAGATCGAGTCTTCATACCTTTAGGCATGAATGATGGTGACTTATAGCTCGATAATAAGGTTTGTCATTGTCATCCGTCATTTCCGACCGTCACCGGAAGTGAACAAATTTCTGCTTTTGAATGAAAACGTGCATGGAATAATTAAGTCTGTTTCGGAGTTTCAGAACATGTTAGACTTACATCCTATCTCGTCAGAAAGTGGACGGAAGACCTATTCGTTGCTCGCAACGAGATCATTTCTAGTTAAGGTCTTCCGTCTCAACGGAAGACCTTATAGTGATTCTTATGTTTCTTTTCCTCTATTATTATTATTATTGTTCTTTTTCTTACCGATTTTGTGCACGCGATTTCTCTAAAACGGCTTGATAGATTTTCATGAAACTTTCAGGAAAGATGTAAAATAGTATTGTCTAGAAAAGTCTTTTTTGCTTTTGCAAAAATCACTTCCGGTCGCAAGTTACGGCTGAATCTACGTTTTTCAAATGACATTTTGTCCGGGCGTTTTCTCATAAACAGTTAAAGATTGAGACTTCAAACTTTCAGGGATGATAGATAGTGACTTGTAGCTATGCAATAGGGTAATAACATTGCCATCCGTCACTTCCGGCCGTCACCGGAAGTGAACAAAAGAAACGTCAAATTTCAAACTAATGCTTTTGAAACACAACTTGCATAGATTAATTAGATATATTTCGGCGTTTCAGAAAATGGTAGAATTACCGGAAATTTAACCAGCAACCTCCGGTTTTTAGAGAAAAACTTCGAAAAAATAGTCTTTTTTTCTCTTCGTATATCTCGTTTATTGATCAAACTTTCAATACGATATTTACATATTTTAATGACATTATCCGTCTTAAGAGAACACTGTAACACTATTTCAAAATTCACTTCCGGTCACAAGTTACGGCCGAATTTCCGTTTTTCAAATGATATTTTGTCCGGGCGTTTTCTCATAAATGGTTAAAGATTGAGTCTTCAAACTTTCAGGGATGATAGATTATGAATTGTAGCTGTGCAATAGGGTATTATCATTGCCATCCGTCACTTCCGGCCGTCACCGGAAGTGAACAAAAGAAACGCCAAATTTCAAAATTATGCTTTTGAAACAAAACTTGCATAGATTAATTAGGTCTCTTGTGGCGTTTCAGAAAATGTTAGTCTTACCGGAAGTTTAACCAGCAACTTCCGGTTTTTAGAGAAGAACTTCGGAAAAATAGTTTTTCTGTGCTATCATATCTCTCGCTTATAAAGCAAGTGTTTTTGTGATTTTCAAATATATAATTGGCATTATCCATCTTCAGAGTATAGTGAATTATTTTTTTTTTTTTTTCAAAATTCACTTCCGTTCGTTAAATATGTACGATTTCCGTTTTTTTTTTCTCCAAGTGTTTTCTCATAAATACTCAAAGATTGAGTCTTGAAGCTTTCAGGAAAATTAGATAGTGACTTGTAGATGTGACATACGTGTTTCAACTTTCTTCCTGTCACTTCCGTCATCCGCCGGAAGTATCATAAAAATATGTAATATTTCATTTTTTAAATTCTAATCCTCATAAAATTATTTAATAGAGTGTAATAAGTCATATCATTTCCACCGGAAGTTGGTTGTTCGAAACCGGAAGTTGGTTGTTCGAAACCGGAAGTTGTCCAAAAACTCAGTATTTTTTATGGAAATTTTTACTGTGGGTTCCTACGTGGTTCAATTGGAATTTTTAGTCGTTTTATGGACTACCGAGATACTTGAAAGTGAATGAAACAAAACCGAAATTGTTTACAATTGATAAATCACGTCTTACATGTATATGTTTATTTCTTTCATGTATAGTCGTTCTTCACTAATTCACTAATTGAATTCTTCCAGTCAAGGTCCTATCTCGTCAGAAATTGGACGGAAGACCTATTCGTTGCTCGCAACGAGATCATTTCTAGTTATTATTATTATTCTTTTTTTTTCTCCTTACCGATTTTTGTGCAGAAGATTTCTCGGAGATGGCTGGATCGATTTGCATCAAATTTTCAGGATTGATGCGTTGCCATTTGAAGTTTGTACCGACGTTTCAATTTTTGAAAAACCACTTTCGATTGGAAGTTATCCCCCTTTTATCGATTTTCAGATGACCATTTTGTCCAAACAAAAACTCAAAAACGATAAAAGCTAGAATGCTGAAACTTTCAGTGATGTTAGACGACATGTTGTAGTTGTGCAACTGGGTTTTCAAAATTTCAGGAAGTGCCTAGTATGGAAGCTCGGTAGGGGTCGAAAATGGAGTTTTAAAAAGTGTCCAATTTTTTTCCACGTTTTAAATCATAAATTTTTACTCGTAAATATTTTGTTTAGACATATATAACAAAAGTTGTACAGTTTATTGAGATCTTTCGTGCAATATCAAGAAATGGTCCCATGGGCTTCATGGCTCGCCTGAACCATTGAATTTCTGTTACAATGATTAACTTTTTTTTCTCAGGAAACTTTTGAGAAGACATGTAGAACAAAAGTTGTTCAGTTTCTCAAGCGTTAACTAACGATGTTAAGAAATAAGCCTGCGGGTATCATGGTTCACCTGAACAGTTGGGTTATTGTTGCAATCTCTAACATTTTTGTCAAGAAACTTTTAATAAGACATCTAGAACAAAAGTTGTTCAGTTTTGCAAGATCTTTCGAACAACATCATGAAAAAGGCCAACGGGCCTGATGACTAGCCTGAAGAGTTTGATTAGTGTCACAATTACTAACTTTTTTCTCGAGAATCTTTTGATAAGACATGTGAAACAAAAGTTGTTCAGTTTTGCAAGATCTTTCAAACGATATCAAGAAAAAGGCCCACGGGCCTTATGACTCGCCTTAACAGTCTGATAAATGTCGTATAACATTATAATCGTAAATATTTTGTTTAGACATATATAACAAAAGTTGTACAGTTTATTGAGATTTTTCGTGTTGTATCAAGAAATGGGCCCATGGGCCTCATGGCTCGCCTGAACCATTGAATTTCTGTTACAATGATTAACTTTTTCTCTCACGAAACTTTTGATAAGACATGTAGAATAAAAGTTGTTCAGTTTTGCAAGATCTATCTAATGATATCTTAAAAAAAAAATAGGCCTCCGGGCGTCATGGTTCGCCTGAACAGTGGAATTTGTATCACAATTAATAACATTAATAACTTTTTTCTCGAGAAACTTTTGACAAGACATGTAGAACAAAAGTTGTTCAGTTTCTCAAGCGTTAACTAACGATGTTAAGAAATAAGCCTGCAGGTCTCATGGCTCACCTGAACAGTTGGGTTATTGTTGCAATCTATAACATTTTTGTCAAGAAACTTTTAATAAGACATCTAGAACAAAAGTTGTTCAGTTTTTCAAGATCTTTCGAACAACATCGTGAAAAAGGCCAACGGGCCTGATGACTAGCCTGAAGAGTTTGATTAGTGTCACAATTACTAACTTTTTTCTCGAGAATCTTTTGATAAGGCATGTGGAACAAAAGTTGTTCAGTTTTGCAAGATCTTTCAAAGGATATCAAGAAAAAGGCCCACGGGCCTTATGACTCGCCTTAACAGTCTGATAAATGTCGCATAACATTATAATCGTAAATATTTTGTTTGGACATATATAACAAAAGTTGTACAGTTTATTGAGGTTTTTCGCGCTGTATCAAGAAATGGGCCAATGGGCCTTATGGCTCGCCTGAACCATTGAATTTCTGTTACAATGGTTAACGTTTTCCTCACGAAACTTTGATAAAAGATTTAGAATAAAAGTTGTTCAGTTTTGCAAGATCTATCTAATGATATCAAAAAATAGGCCTGCGGGCATCATGGCTCGCCTGAACAGTGGAATTTGTATCACAATTAATAACATTAATAACTTTTTTCTCAAGAAACTTTTGACAAGACATGTAGAACAAAAGTTGTTCAGTTTCTCAAGCGTTAACTAACGATGTTAAGAAATAAGCCTGCGGGTCTCATGGCTCACCTGAACAGTTGGGTTATTGTAGCAAGCTATAACATTTTTGTCAAGAAACTTTTAATAAGACATCTAGAACAAAAGTTGTTCAGTTTTTCAAGATCTTTCGAACAACATCATGAAAAAGGCGAACGGGCCTTGTGGTTCGCCTGAGCAGTTTGATTAGTGTCACAATCAATAACTTTTTTCTGGAGAAACTTTTGATAACACATGTAGAACAAAAGTTGTTCAGTTTTGCAAGATCTTTCAAACGATATGAAGAAAAAGGTTCACCGGCCTTATGACTCGCCTTAACAGTCTGATAAATGTCGCAATCAATAACTTTTTTCTCAAGAAAATTTTGATAGGACATGTAGAACAAAATTTGTTCAATTTTGCCAGATATATCTAGAATGATATAAAAAAAAAAAATAGGCCTTCGGGCGACATGACTCGCCTGATCAGTCGAATTTGTATCGCAGTAAATATAACAGTATTAACTTTTTTGTCGAAAAAAAGGCTGACCCCTTCAATTAGTGGCTGAGAGCGACAGAGAGTCTTTAATTGATAGCACTTAAATGATCAATATTTGTAAAAAATTACCGAAGCTAAATTGTACGTCTAGACAATATATTTGTACCATTATTCATGAACGAAAATCTCATTCGAATTCTTATATCATCACATCTAAAATTGGACGGAAGACCCACTCGTTGCTCGCAACGAGATCGCATCTAGTTAAGGTCTTCCGTTCCAGACGGAAGACCTTATAGTGATTCTACTGTTTATTAAGGTCTTCCGTTACAGACGGAAGACCTTATAGTGATTCTACTGTTTATTAAGGTCTTCCGTCTCCTGCGGAAGACCTTACTATTATTGTTCGCGTTCTTCTTCTTCATTATTATTATTATTATTATTTTCCTTGGTAGTACACGCGTTTTTCTCAGCCATTTCTCGATCGATTTTGACGAAATTTTCAGGAAAGATGTCTTTTGGTGACGAGACTTTGGTTGCAAAATTTCGTGCTTGACGTCACTTCTGGTCAGGAGTTATCTCTCTTTTAGTGACTTTTTGAAGGGCCTTGTTGTCCACACATCTCCTCCGTTAGTTTTGAAGCTAGAGTCTTGAAATTTCTACACAAGATAGAGTAAACATTTTAGAAGATTTGTGGGGGATTCGATTTTACCGGAGGCGATTTGCCTAAACGCTCGCCTGGACCTGAAAAAATGGATGCCAAAATTTTTCGTCGATTTCGGTGATTTTTGACCTTTGATCTCCAATATCTTTTTTGTTGCAAATATTTTGTTAAGATATGTAGAACAAAAGTTGTGCACATTTACAAGATCTTTTCGAAAATATCAAGATTTAGGGGCTAGCCCCTTAAATTAGGGATCTACAAGGGCTCAAAGTCTAGATCAAATATCTCAAAAATCGTTAATATTTTGGTATAAGTCAAAGAACAAAAAATGTTCATCTCAACAATCCAAATCTATTCATATAAAAATTTAGGTCATATGTTACGTAATAAGGGATTTTAAGGGCCAAAACCATAAATTTTTTACCCCTTGTATCTCGAAAACGACAAATATTTTGAAAAGCAATAAAGAACAAAAGTTGTTCAGAATGATGATCTGAACAATATGCATATTTCGTTTTTACCGTATGTGGCCCCGTTAGGGAGCTACAGTTTGGCCCCTAAAAATTACTTCTAGAAATAACTCGAGAACGGTAAAGAATTTCTAAATACTTGTTGAACAAAAAATGTTTGAAATGCCATGACCTTTCTTACGATATCAAGCAAAAGGGGCTGACCCTTTAAATTAGGGGCCCAGAAGGGTCCAAAGGTTTATGAGAATATCTCAGAAACTATTAATATTTTGTAATAAGTCATTGAAGCGGAAATGTTTATCTAAACAAGCTTGTTCTTATCAAATCAAAACGTAGGTCATATGTTACGTAATAAGGGATTTTAAGGGCCAAAATCATAAATAATTGACGCCTCATATCTTGAAAACGACAAATATTTTGAAAAGCATTATTGAACAAAAGTTGTTCAGAATGATAATCTAAACAATATGTACATTTCGTTTTTTCCCTATGTGGCCCCGTTAGGGAGCTACAGTTTGGCCCCTAAATATTTCTTGTAGAGATAACTCGAGAACGGTAAAGAATTTCTAAATACTTGTTGAGCAAAAAATGTTTAAAATGACAAGGCCTTTCTTACGATATCAAGCAAAACGGGCTGGCCCTTTAAATTAGGGGTTCAGAAGGGTCCAAATGTTTTTGAGAATATCTCAGAAACTATTAATATTTTATAATAAGTTGTAGAAGCGGAAATGTTCATCTCAACGAGCTTGATCTTATCAAATCAAAAAGTAGGTCATATGTTACGTAATTAGAGATTTTAAGGGCCAAAATCGTAAATATTTGACGCCTCATATCTTTAAAACGACATATTTTTTGAAAAGCATTATTGAACAAAAGTTGTTCAATGTGTCATAACCTATCGATCAATATAAAAAAAAATGGGTCTGTGGGCCTCATGGCTCGCCTGTAGAGTCGATTTTTGTCGATATCAGTCGATTTCAAAAACTTGTAACTGGTAAATATTTTGTAAGGACATATTGAACAAAAGTTGTTCAGTTTATCGAGATCTATCGATTGATATCAAGAAATAGGCCTATGGTCCTAATGGCTCGCCTGTAGAGTCGATGTTTTGTCGATATCGGTCGATCTCAATAACTTTTTACAGGTAAATATTTTGTAAAGACATATAGAACTAAAGTTGTTGAGTCTATAGAGGGCTAACAAATGACATCAAGAAATAGGCCCGCGGGCCTTATGGCTCGCCTGGAGAGTCGAATTTCAAACGAATTTCACCGCAACTTTGCTTCAGAAGCTTATGATATGAAAAATTGATTATATCTAAAGTGTCTTAAAGTCGGACACTAAATTGGGACTCATTTGTCTTTTTTTTTTTTTTAACTCCGAGTGCATCAACAAATCGGACGGAAGACCTACTCGTTGCTCGCAACGAGATCGTGTCTAGTTATTATTATTATTTTTTTGACCAAATTTTGTGCAGGAGTTTTCTCGAAAACTAAACAGTGGTTTTCAGTGAGACTTTCAGGAAAAATGCATTTTATTATGAACTTCGTTTATCACAAAAACAATTGGGAAAATTCCATTTCGGTTCCAAGTTATTGACAATTTCCTGATTTTCCAATGGAACTTTGTCCGCGAGTGATCTCAGGAACGGCTAAAGATATGAACTGGAGACTTATTAGAGATGATAGAACATGACTTATAGATTTGTAGAATTACTATTTCGTACGTCGTCATCACCTCCGGTCGCTACCGGAAGCGAATTTAAAAAATAGATTTTTTCAACTTTTTTGTTTTTTAATGTTTTTCTTTGATACAGGTAAGATAAATAGAGACTTTTTACAGAATGCTGAATATGATATTGGTTTTTAAATTGATCAAACCAAACTCTAGATATTTTTAATTTTCATTTTGAAACGATATCCTCGCTAGCCTAATGGTTAGCGTAGTGGATTTTCATGCAGGCGTCCCGGGTTCAATCCCCCAGATTACTGGAATATTTTTTCCCCACTTTATAACAAATGAAGAATTTAAGGTTATCTACTGGACACGGAAAGAACGGAAGACCTTCTTGTTGCCATGGCAACAAGTTTCTAGTTAGTGTTATTATTATTATTTTTTTGACCAAATTTTGTGCAGGAGTTTTCTCGAAAACTACACAGTGGTTTTCAGTGAAACTTTCAGGAAAAATGCATTATATTATGGACTTTGTTTATCACAAAAAAAAATTGTGAAAATTCCATTTCGGTTTCAAGTTATGGACAATTTTCTGATTTTCCAATGGAACTTTGTCCGCGAGTGATATACAGGAAGGGCTAAAGATATGAACTGGAGACTTATTAGAGATGATAGAACATGACTTATAGATTTGCAGAATCACTATTTCGGACGTCTTCATCACTTCCGGTCGCTACCAGAAGCGAATTTAAAAATAGATTTTTTCAACTTTTTTGTTTTTAATGTTTTTCTTTGATAAAGGTAAGATAAATAGAGACTCTTTATAGAATGCTGAATATGATATTTGTTTTTAAATTGATCAAACCAAACTCTAGATATTCGTAATTTTCATTTTGAAGCGATGTCCTCGCTAGCCTAATGGTTAGCGTAGTGGATTTTCATGCGGGCGACCCGGGTTCAATCCCCAGATTACTCGAATATTTTTCCCACTTTTTCCAGCTTAAAAATGAAATTTCATTCTTGAAATGATGTCTTGTATTTGTTCCGTGCGTTATATCGATATTTTCTCAATATCAACATTTTATAATTCTTCATGCATGCAGAACTATGTACAGGGAATGCATAACGTACATGTAATACATGTGTATTTGTTATGAGTGAAGAAAAAACTTTTCTGATAACAGAGAAGAACTTAGTATTCCGAAAACATTGATCTACCGTTCACATTCAATCTGGTTAATACTACAAACCATTAATTTTCTCATATTTTATTTCCTCGGGAGAAAGGAGTAACTGAGATTGTATAACGATTATATATATTGTGATATCAATACAATTTTTTTCCCTATTTCTTTATCTATATACTTTATAAGTGGCACATACATATGTACTTCTACATGCATTCAAATTAATATCAATAGTATTAATACTGTAATTTTCTTATTGAAGCAACGGTCCTCGCTAACACAATGGTTAGCGTGTTCGATTTTCACTTGGGCGATCCGAGTTCGATTCCCAAAATACCTGTACTTTTTCAAATTATTTTTTCTACGTTTTTATCATTACTTTCATGTTTGGTATTATGCAATGGCCAAATTATGTTATTTTCACTGTTCTTATGTAAATTAGAATTATCATGTAGGTTCCCAAAATAATTGGGCACACGTTCGCATCTAATCTGCTAAATACTATTATTAATTTTCTTGCATTTAAAGTAATTCGGGACGATATATCGATTCACTATGAAAACATTAGAGATTCATCTTCATATCTATTTTGCTAAAAAGGAAATATGAGTATTTTAAGAATAAAAAAGGTAAATACACAAAGAATTAAAACCTAAGAACTGAATAAAACAGTCATTGGATTTGGGAAAGAAATAGCATACGAAGTGCAAGGATATAATTATTGTTGCAGTGACAGAACAGATAATAGATACCCATTGAGTACAATCAGTGGTTATCCAATGAAGAAGAAATTTCTATTTGCACTGCATTAGTTTATAAATTTGGCACTACAGTAAAACGTATAACAAATGAAGAATTTAAGGTTATCTACTGCACACGGAAAGAACGGAAGACCTTCTTGTTGCCATGGCGATTATATGAAAGTGCTTCGACTGATCAACTTCAAACTTTATGAGCTGATAGGGGGTCATAAGGAGGGGTGCAATCAACTTTTTAAATTTTCAAAATGGCCACCGTTTCAAAATGGCCGCCAAAAATGTCAAAAAATCAAAGTTGTCAGATTTCAACCAAATTTTATTTCTAGGGTAATATTGTGACCTCGAGTCCATTTACACCATCAAATTTTTTTTTGAGCCGCCATTTTCAAAATGGACGCCATATACTGAAATATTTGAAAGTGTTAAAATCTTTACAACATTTGGGTTCTGGGGTCACTTGAGGGTCCACAGTTGTTTTCTAGCATCAGTATTTCCTTCCTATCTATTTTTGAATGTTTCAAAATGGCCGCCATTGAAGAAAATGGCGGACAAAAAACAAGTCCGTCGGATTTCAACCAAATTTAGTTCCTAGGGTTTTTGGAGGATCCTGAGTGCATATTTGGCATCAAAAACCATTTCTGACATAGGGAGGTGTTCGGAGACATTTGTGTTGGCATCCCAACACAGTTATAGCTCGTTATTATTTTCTTCTTATTCTTATTATTCCTCTTCTTTAGTGAGAAATTTGTCCGCGCGATTTTGTAAAAGTTGAGTCTATTTCCACTATCAACTATATTTTTTGAGCCACCGTTTTCAAAATGGCCGCCATATACCGAAATATTTGAAAATGTTAACATCTCTAGAGCATTTGGGTTCTGGGTTCAATTGAGGGTCCACAGTTCTTTTTTAACATCAGTATTTCTTTTTAATCTATTTTCGAATGTTTCAAAATGGCCGCCATTGAAGAAAATGGCGGCAAAAAATCAAGTCTGTCAGATTAAAAATACAAAAATTAAAAGCATTATAATTCAATCCAAAGTTGAAGTTAGGAAATATAATATTTCATTATCATTGTAAATCTAGTAGTTGGTAGAAACTGGGAGCACAAATTATGTCTATATGTTATTACAAGTTGAGGGACAGTTTGTGAGAGTATGTATAGAATTTGAAGACCAAAACGTAAAGTATATGCTGTAGACCGTGCTTAGTTTCGATAGAACCATTTTCTTGCTGTTTATCTACGTCTCTGTCCAAATGTTTTTTTAAAAGTACATGGACAAAGGCTACTGTGTCCTCGCGCCGACAAAAAATATTCATGTCTTTTTCCTCATACATTCCTTCGAAATTGAAAAAAAAAAACTCAGTCTAATTCCTATCTACTGACATCTAGTTCACCGATTAACGGCACAAAACACCCTAAAACAGTGTTATTTACAAGCCGTTAATGTGATAATTGGTTTTTTGTTCATTAAATCTAATCTATTTATGAAATGGATAACAACTCTTTTCGCTCGAGGTCGCATATGACGTCACACATATTGGCGCGTAAAATATCGAAGCAAATGATTTGAATTATGTTGCTTTCAAACTTGAAAACTACGCAATATGTTTTACTTAAAACACATGTAAAGTAGTTTCAGGTATGAAATGAATTAGTTTTGCTGGGGAAAAAATTAAAAAAATGTGAGATACATGCTATGTGTCCTTTAAAGCCCTTGACATTTAAAATAATAAACAATTTAGATACAACAAAGAACAAAATTGAATAAAAAGGACATAAAACTGAGGTTACATTATAACTATGAGTAGACAAAACTATATAATTTTTTCACGACTCATAAGTAACCTTTCCTTTATTCCCAGAATGCAAGTGCAAATTCATCCAGAGCATCTTCCCCAGACAGTGCTTTTTATGAAGAATTGTCATCCAATCCAGGTTTGTAATGTCTATGTCTACAATAATTTCAAAAGATTTCAATTAATCCCTTTAAAATGTTATACTACTGATCATTGTGTTAACGTTTTTGTGTAAAGCTGGAAATAATAAAAAAAGAAAATTATATTTCAAATGACCGTTTCATTCATGACTCCATCTTTGAGTAGATTGTTACACCTTTTATTCGTCTTGCAGAAATTCATTTAACACACACACACACACACACACACACACACACACACACACACACACACACACACACATACGTGTAACGCGTGTCAAATGAACACCTTAACTCCCCACCTGCAACTGAACACTTCTACAGTTATTGGTATTTTAGTACGAAAATTTACTATTTGGTACTAAAAACAACATAGAAGACATTGCTGCGGTCGAAATTTGTGAAATATAGTTTTATTCTCTCCTTGAATTTTTGCTTATCAAGTGAACACTTTCCTTTACACACTGTCAATTGAACACTTTCCTTTACACACAGGCAATTGATCACTTTTCTTTACACACGGTCAATTGAACACTTTCCTTTACACACAGGCAATTGAACACTTTCCTTTACACACGGTCAATTGAACACTTTCCTTTACACACAGGCAATTGAACACTTTCCTTTACACACAGGGGATTGAACACTTTCTTTTACACACGGTCAATTGAACACTTTCCTTTACACACGGTCAATTGAACACTTTCCTTTACACACAGGCAATTGAACACTCTGAAACACGCGGCCAGTTAAACACTCTGATACACACGGGCAATCAAACACTTTGAAACATCCAAACAATCATTCTCACCACGCTAAATACATAAGGCCAATCTCTAAAACTTACAAAAAAGTGTGAAACGATTACATAAATGGAAATTGGGATGGGATAGACAGGGAATCCACACATTTCGTTGAAATTATCGCCTTAAGAAAATCAACAACAAAAAGGGGGGGGGGGATAGTATTGATTGGATGATTGATTGCTTATATAATTTACGTCCCGTCGAGAATATTTTATTCATATTGAGACGTAACCAGCTTTAAGCGGAGTACCTATCCAATGTATCCATAGGGTTCAAGGTCGTAGCAGTGAGGGTTCTTTGAAATTTCGTGCGAACACCTACTACATGTACGACCAGGGATCTACGTTTATAAGGTCACATCTAAAAGATCCGTGATTCTCACTTCTAAATGTCGAGCGTTTGGCGAAGGAGCAATCACTACCAATTTCAACGTCTTAAAATTGGGTTTGCGAATGAACGGTGCTTGAACTCACGACCTCCCGGTTACGAAGCGAACTCTCTACCATTGAGCTACCGCGACCGGTCGGGGGAGGGGTAGTAGTGTCCATAATGATAACTTTAATTGTAATAATAACTTATAATAAGTATCATTATATATATATATATATATATATATATAATATATATATAAAGCACTAAATAATCACAACTAGGTACTGAAAATTTTCGCCCCAGCCCGGGGTCGAACCAGCGACGTACGGCACCCACAGCCAAGCAAGATTGTCAAACCAGTGCGTAAGTCCACTCGGCCACAACGATTTCCCTGATATATATATATATATATATATATATATATATATATATATATATATATATATATTATACTTCTATGATTATAGACTCCCTCGTTTGTCAATACATGCTGTACGAGCCAGACTCGGTAGTAATTCAACCAAAAAGTATGATAAATAAAATCAAAATTCTGTATAATGCAGTGCCTAAAAGATCTAAAACAAGTATTAATAATTATATACATTTTTTGTATTACTTTTAAGTTTTTTGTTGACTTTTGATATAGATAAAAATTAGATATCTTTGTAAAAAAAAAAATGTTACGCGATATCTTAATTCCACTCCAAAAGGTAACATTTTCATGAACATTCTGTGTAAATGTAACTACATAGATGTGGCCTTACAGAAAACTTTAATCAAACGTTGCAAAAACCATAAATTGTTTGAAAATCCGGTGTATAACACCAGTTTATATAACTTCAGAATCAGGATTTGCTCCAGATTCCTTCATATACTGTTACAAAAATATCTACATGTTTATGATATGTACATGGAAATTATGTCAATTTTGACTATCATCTCACTTTAAAATATGAGGACAAAATTGTAATAGAAAACCCCCAAAAATCACGATTTTCCTTCATCTTAGATATTTTTGTTTAGAGATTTCGTGCTTTAGGCACTCATTACGTCCTCCCCTTGGATAATTCCTGGTTTCGCTCCCGCCACATGCCAACAACTAAATATCCGCTAAACGTGTTGGACCCCCCCCCCCCCCCCCCCCTGTATGAATGACTTGATTATCTCTTTTAATTCAATAGATCTTTTTAATTATATATACAGGGCTATTTCATAAGTAATTAATGCGCACATCGTTGTTTTGTTTTTAAAAAGAGAGCAACAATTCAATTAAAGAAATCATTCATTCAGTTGTGGATATGTCGAATTAATTAAGGATTATATCTCAATTAGATAATTACTCTCACTAACATAATTATTGCACGCATCAATTTAATTAATGATATCATTAATTCAATAGAAGAGAGCAATAATCCATTTATTGCGCACATTAAGTGATGTTAGCATTAATGAATTATTGCTCTCTTCAATTGAATTGTAGCATGCATTAATTCTATTGTTGGTATCATTAAATTATAATTCATTTGAGGAATGCAACAATTAAGTTAGTGTGTGCATCAATTCAGCGGAATAAATAATGATATCAATAATTCAATTCAAATGAAGATATCATTAATTATTTGAAGAGATCTTTGATTGCAATGTTGCGTGCATGAAATGAATTAATAATATCTTCAAATAATTAAAGATATCTTCAAATATCTGAGTTTGTTATTTTGGCGCTCCATAGATCTAAAACTTCCTAGTGGATTTCAGTGCTTTCTGACTCAAGACATCATACCAGTTCTTGCCACAAATGAATCTCACCATACAAGTGATCTAGCCACCTCTCTTTTAATCTCTTCATAGTATTCATATACGTAAGAGGATTTTTCTCCTTGAAAAGGTGATATTTAAAAATTTGTCACTCTTTAAGGAATTTTATGATCCCCTAATAGTATGTACATGTACCACGGTAATTTCTGAACTGTTCGGTGAAAATGTTGACAATCAAGAATCAGTCACTGGTTATTCATGTGAAATTTAGCTATCTCATATGAATAAACTCTTGATTATTTTACTACAATGTACCATATTAACCAATTTCGGAAATAATTCCTTATTTGTCTTAAATTTTAATTTGATATAAAGATCAAGCAAACTGAAACAATAAACCAAAGTTCACATTGAACACCAGTGAGGCAATCATATACAAATATCAAATTCATATATTATAGAATTCATTAAGATATTTGAATTATTCTAATCTTTTAATGTTTCATGGTAGCAATGAAAACAGCAGGTCTTTTATTCTCAGTCATATATTTTATTATATAACAGGGGATATTACATGTACAATTAGTAAATATATATACATCATATATGTAATTGCATGTGCGAGAAAAATGTATACATACATACATAAGTAATTCAACCACAGACATATCCATAAATTTACATTTAATACATTGAATGAATTGAATATGTCCTTTGATTAAATAATCAACAAAGATGGATCCATATGATAATACATGTATTTGTAAAAGAAAAAAAGGAGTTCCATTTCTCATACAAATGATATAGGTAGAAATATCAAAATCAACAAGAGGCCCATGGGCCACATCGCTCACCTGAGTCATCTTGGCCCTGCTGTTTTGATTTTTAAATGCTATTTTATCAATCTTTATTCTCATGAATAATGTGACCCAAACCTAGCTCTAAAGAACACAACATTACTAAAATGAAATCATATAAGACAAAGATATGACTAGCATGATATTGCTGTTCTGGATAAGACCAAGGTAAAAAGTCGTAGGTCTTGGTATGATATGAAAGACCTTGCCATAAGTAATCAATATACAAAACATAAATGCCCTATCTAAAATAGTCCTGGATATACTTAATACGTTATACTTTCTTAAAAGTATGTCAAACTCAGAGTTCAGGGTCACAAGGTCAAATAACATAATATGATTGATTGTTTTAACTGTTTTCCGCCACACTCAACAATTTTTCAGTTATCTGGTGGTGCCCAGTTTTTATTGGTGGAAGAGAGAACCCAGATACAATGTACCTGGGAAGAGACCCCCGACCTTCCGAGAGTAAACTGGAAAACTTTCTCAATTACCGGTGCGAGCAGGATTCAAACCCGTGCCAACCAGAGGTGAGAGGCTCCTCAACAAGATGAAAGGTTTTATCATAAGAAATTCATAATATATATGAAAGATCTACCTTAAACACAATGTAGTTCAGGACATACTGAATAGGTCAGATTTGTTTTGCCATAAAAATTGTATATACAAGATATGAAAGTCCTAGCTTAAATAGTTCAAGAGATATCTTTAAAGAATTTTCCTTTATATCAGCTAGCATATAAAACTTTGACCCCCTATTGTTACCACACCATAACTCCCGGGGAAATGATTTTAACAAACTTGAATATGCACTATGTCAAGAAGGTTTAATGTAAATTTGTGTGCTTCATACTAAATTTGAAAAGAATTCCGTTATTTGAATCGTAGATTGATCGCTGTGCGGTATCTTCATCTTTCAGTTATAGAATTTAGTTAAAAATGTTCAATTGTTAATGTCGACGGACTACAACAGATGCAGATCAATAGCAATATGTCATCTGAGTTTACTCAAGTGACCTAAAATTGTATAATTTTTCTAAAGCTTTTGAAAATTGATAATGCTATAAAAGCCTAGTCTGATCCCTTACACTCCATTTCAATAGTTAAGCGTAAAAACAGACTGGTGGGGATGGGGACCAAACTTAAGAAAGCTGTGAGATTAGTTCAATATTCAAACCTACAGTATTTGAATAATAAGTATTTAACCCAACTGGGATGATTTCATCCTAAATATTTCACTAAAAATATTTGTGAGGATATTAGTTCACACAGACATTATGTTTCAAAATGAGTATGAGTATGGAAATGAACTGGGGTTCAAATTGACTGGCTACTTAACATGGCTACATCAACAAAGAAATTGAAATCACTTGAAGCTGTTTTGGGGTTATATGTGGGTTTAGAAAATATTTGAAAGTATGTTTGGAAACAAGTATAGTGGGAAAATATGTTGGGAATTATTTAATATTAAATTCATGAGACAGCGATGCAGGAATGCAGTGATAGAGGGACTTAAACATGCACTTTTTTTCTCTGCCATAAATTGAAGTTTTTTTTATAAGGGGTTCATCTGAAGCTCTCTTTTCAAAGAGCTACGGTTCTGCATCTAGTTTTTGAGGAGAAGATTTTAAAAGATTTTCCTTGTATATATTTCACATGTAAAACTTAAATCCCCTATTGTGACCCCCACCCTACCCCTGTGAGCTTTTTACAAACTTGAATATGCACTATATATGAATGTAAAACTTTGATTCTTTATTGTGACCCCACCCTACCCCCAGAGACCATGATTTGCACAAAACAGGAACCTTTCGTGTGAATTCAACTTTCCTGGTCCAGTGGTTCTTGAAAAGGTTTTTTAAATGACCCCACCCTATTTTTGCATTTCCATGATTATTTCTTTTTTGAAGGGTGCATGACCCTTTATATGAACAAACTTGAATACCCTTTATCTATTGATGATGCATACCAAGTTTGATTGAAACTGGCCCAGTGGTTCACTCTGGAGAAGAAAATGAAAATGTGAAAAGTTTATAAACAGACAGACGACAGGCAAAGGTGATCAGAAAAGCTCACTTGAGCCTTTGGCTCAGGTGAGCCAAAAAAGTATACAAACATGTTTAATGTTAAACTTGTTTGTTTTATTGCTAAACAGCTCCATTGCCAGCATCTACCCTTACTGAGCTTCCAGTGTCAGACCTTGATATCAATCATCATCACTCATTTTGACTATCCAGGCCAAATTAATCTTTTTGCAAGGGTGAGGCCTGGCTGTCCTGTCGAGGTTGAAGTTTGTACTTCCACACTTGGCGACCCAGTGGATTGATCCTATCCAATCCTGTAAACTCTAGGTCTTGTTCTAGGATCTCATCCCATGTCAGCTTTGGTCTACCTATGAAGTTCTTTTCTGTTGATAACGATACATAACATTCTGACAAATCTGCAAAAATATTTAGAGAAGTGATTAGTAAAAGGTCTTCATAGAAATAGCAATAAATGTATAAATAGATAAAAATCATAATTTCTATTTCTACAAAGTAAGTGTTTATCAAATGATCAGCTGTAAAGTACCTAGGCTGTGTCAAGCTGAATGAGCTAGTTTGTGCAGAACGAACAAAAATTACACCAAACACAGCGACACCTTTTGGAAATTTTATTTTTACAAACTTGAATCTGCACTACAGAGCTGTATGTCAGGAAGCTTTCATGTAAATGTAAACTGCTCTGGCCTAATGGTTCTTGAAAATTCTCTATACTTATTTGAATGTAAAACTTTGATCTCCTATTGTGGCCTCGGCCAACCTTCCCTGGGAGGCATGATTATGACAAACTTGAATCTGCACTATTTCAGGAAGCCTTTACGTAAATTTGTATTTTACTGGCCTTGTTATTTTCCTACTTCTTGTGAAGATTTTCCCTATATATTTGTACATGTAAAACTTTGATCACCTAGTGTGGCCCTATTCTACCCCAGGGGGTCATGATTTGAACAAACTTCAATCTACAATTGTCCGGAAGCTTTCATGTAACTTTCACATCATCTGGCCCAGTGGTTCTTTAGAAGAAGATTTTTAAATGACCCCACCCTATTTTTGCAATTTTGTAATTAGATCTTCCCTTTGAAAGGGGGTGTGGCCCTTTATTTGAACAAACTTGAAAGCCCTTCACCAAGGATGCTTTTTGTCAAGTTAGGTTGAAATTGGCCCAGTGGTTCTTGAGAAGAAGTCAGAAATGTGAAAGTTTACAGACAGACGGACAACAGGGAAAAAGAATGTTCAACTTCAGTGTTACATGAAAATGTACTTCAAAATCACTCAACAACAATTATAATATTGCTGTATGGAAATTTTCTGTCCAAAGAAAACAATGTAAAAAAAATGATGTAATCTACACTCTACAGCAACATGTGAGAATAATGAACGTGAAATATATATTCTGAAAAAAAAAAACAAGAGATGTTTGTAAAACACATATGCCCCCCATGGTGCAAAATTGAAAAGGGTTATACACACACCTCATTTAATTGATAGTATTATCATCAATTCAAAATATTGAGCAGACAATATCTTCCTATGTCAAGAGTGAATTGACCATGTGACCTAAAATTCAATAGGGGTCATCTACTCCTTATGCTGTACCAGTGTACCAAGTTTGGTACGTGTCAATCAAACAAATAATTCTTAAAATATAGGAGACAATATATTACTATGTCCAGTTCAACTTTTGACTTTTGACCTCAAAATCAATATGGGTCATCCTCTCCTGAAGATGTACCAGTGTACTAAGTTTGATGTCTGTCAAGTAAAAGGGTTATCAAGATATTGAGTGGACAGTATATTACTATGTCCAGTTTGACCCTTGACCTTTGACCATGTGACCTCAAAATCAATAGGAGTCATCTTCTCCTGAATATACACCAGTGTACTATTTAAAGTTTGATGTCTGTCAAGCAAAGGGTTCTGAAGATATTGAGCAGACAGTATATTCCAATGTCCAGGTTGACCCTTGATCTTTACACATGTGACCTCAAAATCAATAGGGATCATCTTCTCCTGAAGATGTACCAGTGTACCAAGTTTGATGTCTGTCAAGCAAACAGTTCTCAAAATATTGAACGGACAGTATATTCCTATGTCCAGTTTGACCCTTGACCTTTGCTCATGTGACCTCAAAATCATTAAGGGTCATCTTCTCCTGAAGATGTACCAGTGTACCAAGTTTGATGTCTGTCAAGCAAACAGTTCTCAAGATATTGAATGGTCAGTATATTCCCATGCCCAGTTTGACCCTTGACCTTTGACCATATGACCTTAAAATCAATAGGGGTCATCTACTCCTTAGGATGTACCAGTGTGCCAAGTTTGATGTCTTTCAAGCAAAGGGTTCTCAAGATATTGAGCGGACATTATATTCCTATGTCCAGAGTAGATTGATCCTTGACCCTTGACCTTTTGACCTGAAAAACAATAAGGATCCTCTTCTACTCATAACTAACCAGGGTTTGACACTAAGGCACGTCCAACCGACCGAATCTACTAAATGATACATGTAGGTCCGGTCGGGTAAAATGTCGATTTACTAGTCTGACTGGTCATGTTGATAAAATAAACAAGAAACTTTATTTTAAACCATAAGATATCTTATTTTTAACTTTAAAAAATAACTGTAAAGAGTTTGCGAGCAATTTTGAACCGCGTGATGACAAAATCTCTATTTTTAGTTCGAATACATAGTCGCTGTCGGAAGTGATGTTTTACGACATTTACTCTTTGTTAATGGGTGTAAAGTTATATTTCGGATAAATATATATAAACTGAATTTATTTTCATTTGAAAAAAACCCAGTTTATTTTAATTGAATATAAGAAAGTGTCTATCACAGGGATCGAAATTAACTTTTTTCACCACTAGCAAATTTTAGCTAGTGGATTATTTTCCAACTAGCAAAATTGAGCTTTTACTAGCATTTTTCAATCGATTACTGTTTTACATGAATTTAAGAAAACAAGCATGTCTCTTTATCAAAATTTTGGGAAAATCTTTTAAAATCTCCTTTAAAGTGCAATAATAAAAATAAGATTGCGAATTCTTTCATTTAAAATTCAATGAATTATCAGACAACATACATGGTGCGGGTCATATGGTACACTTGTGCGGCGTACTCGCTGTCCAGAGATCTACCACCTATTAACAGCATCATGTGGATTGAAATCTTGAAGACTGTTTGCGCCAATTTAAACTATATGTTCAAAACTTTTGGAAATTTCATCTAAAAAAATTCTAGTTGAAAAGAAAACCCCGCGAACTCGAAGTGTTTGACTATAGAGTACAGAAGGACACCGCGTGAAATGGTGACACACTGTCATGTGTTGTTTTATATAGACACGGACGAGATCAATATGCTTGCTATTTAAATCAGACGTCTCTGAGACATCCGAAGTGTGTATGAAGTAGGCCATCGACTGAGATGACCTTGGTCTTAGTTATTTATTCGATCCACGTTTACTTTTTCAATACTTGTACATTCATTCTGTAAAGAGTTTCTATGCACAAGACAAGATTATTGCAGAGTTCTTGAAATTTCTTTGGAAGTGTCAGACATTTGGTCCGATACTGTTAGAAATAGTGTCAGCCCAAACAAAATTTTGTCAGTCCAGAAAAAAATGCATTGCTTTTTAGGTTTTTATAAATTTTATTTATAATCAACATGTGTTATTGTATTCAATCTCCATCTCAGCTATACGTTCATAAATTCTCCTTTCATACCCTTTGGCATCTTCCTCACACTCTGAATCTTCTTCAATTCACCGAGTCACTTTTTTGCTCCATTTCTCTCTCATCCTTCACTTCTGTCCCATCCTCCACTTCTCTCTCACGCTCCACTTTTCTCTCTATCCTGTCTATTCCTCTCAACTTCTTTCTCATCTTCCTCTGCAATCGTTTAAATTACTCTCTCTCACTTTGGCCCGGGTGTAGTTGGTCTCGCGACTTTGAGCAGATGGTGTCACCTAGTAATAGGTAAAACCGCATCAAACAAGTCATTGTCTCCCAGATTCCCGGTTTCTTTTCTCCTCATAGTTCTCACAACAGATTCTTCACGTTTACGTTTCAATGTCTTGCCGGATTTAGCATCGGTTTGAAAATTTATGGGCCACATGGCCGCCATTTTTTCCGGTAAAAAACGGACTTCGATCCCGATCTTTTATCGGCCATCAGGACCGACAATTAAGTAATTTGTGTCGGACATTTACTACTTTTATCGGATAATCCGACATTACCGACACTTTTCAAGAACTCTGTTATTGTAAACTTCAAAGTACAGCCAATAAACCGAGGAAATCCGGGAAAAAGATTGGGGTTTTTTCACTCGCAAAAAGTTGCGATCACTTGTGATTTTTTACTTGCAAATTCAATTTTTAACTCGCATTTAGCGAGTATTTCCCCTTAATTTCGTTGCCTGTATCAAATGAATAAATTAAATCGTAAATAGCCATTTTTCGTTGTTGACACATGTGCGGGAGTGTCTCGACTTCTCGTCCTCAAGGAAGGATGTTCCGAGAAAAAAAAAAGGAGTAGATTGGGAAGTTTGAAAATAAAAGCACCAAATTGAATGACGAGACTAAAGATGTTTTTGAGACAATTAAGTACGTTTTAGTTTAAACTTAACGTTTGTCATTTGAATTAAGTACTTAAATATGGAGAAACCATCAGGGTTTCTTTTCTCTGGAAAGTTGGTCAGGGCTAGTGGATGTAAGGTCAGGTCTAGTAAATATTATTTGAAGTAGCCCGACTGGTCTAGTGCTCAAGAAAGTAAATGTCAAACCCTGCTAACCCACATATGAAATATCATTATCATCAAGTGAATGGTTCTCAAGATATTGAGCGGACAACACATGGTCTACAGACCGACCGACCAACCGACAGACCGACCAACAGGTGCAAAACAATATGCCCCCTCTTTTTCAAAGGGGGTCATAAAAATAAACTCCAACCACCTGTCCATTTTTATTTCCAAACAAAGATGAAAATCTAAAAAATAATTTTATGACTAGGCCAAAATAAAAAATGTGTTTGTTTCAGGTCGCCTGCCCGACCCTAAATATATCCACCGACCCTATTAATTTTTTTCAATTTTCCGATTTCAATTCATCGATATACGAACTATTACCCGAAATGCCAAGACATCTATAATTGTAATATTAAAACTCCATCACATACTGTGTATTTTGTCAATTAAACATTGTGCTCTGAACCCATTTTTTATCTGTTAAACACATTATATTACAACTTTAACTATAAAATTTTCATTGATTCGAAGGCACTTATTTATTTTTATAAAAAAAAATATTTAAAAAAAAATAAAATAAACCTACCTACCAACCCTTTTTTTAAAAATCAGAGGCGACCTAAAACAAACATTTTTTTTTTGGCCCTATGTGGTCTAAAATATTTTGTATACTTACTAATTTCAAAACTCGAAAGGAAATGTTATCCATGTGAAGCGATCTTGCTCTGTTCATCCTCTGGGGAAGACAATTAATTCTTTGATTTTGCAGTTTGTGTCATGACTACACCATGATATCTTCTAATCTCGTCATACTATCAGAAAGTAATTTTGGCAGTTGGCAAGTGTATCAATGGTGTTACTTCTTCATGATCAGATCTTCTATACTGTGTCATATTCAGCATAAAGTAACAATTAAGGGCTATCATCTAGTTCTGAGGTACTGAGGAAGGGCTGTTTTTCTCAACACATAGCCTTTCTTCTGGTATTCTTAGGGATACTTTATTCATCTTTTAATTACATTTCCTTCTTGGAGATTAAAAGTTGAAGACCACTGAAAGAAAAAGAAGTGATTTAATGAATTCCATGTAGTTTATCGAATGTGCTGACCAGAATATTATCTAACTGTAGCCCCCCCCCCCCACCCCCACCAAGCATGCAATGTCATACATGTATCTGAAATCAATACTTATAAAAATTAATTAAAATTAAAATCTTCAAATATACAATCTTGTTACACATCTCCTATATTTTTCACTTACGATAACTCTGAATTTTTAATAAGTGCGTCCTTTTGTCCACAAACTTTTAATAACCCCTCATAAACAATTTACAAATATGATATCAGAAATAATAATCTAAAAAATTATCCTGTTGTTCATAGATGCATGCCATCAACATTAAGAGTATAACAAATAACAAAAGCTCTCCTGACATTGTGCCATTCTGAAAGAAATGAGGTGCTTATACCCCCAAAGCCAGGGGGGTAACCCAGAATTGTGTCTAGAGAGCGGAATAATATATTTATGGAATTAACCAAAAAATTAGTAATAATTTTTTTTTAGCTATGAATTCAGGTTAAATAAAGTGCACCGCCATGACACATGATGCGCCCGTCACATATTGTTAACAGTATAGATAGTACCCATTAAAACATTTTTTTTTTATATCACCTTAATTAAATGTCACAGTGACCTTAAAGTATAATGCGACACACCTTCTACCTAAGATGCATTAGTTGACCAATTTTGGTGATTCTAGGTCTAATAGTTTTCAAGTTATGAGCCGGACAAGTTTTTGCCATATATGGCCATATCTTCTTAATGAAAAGTCACAGTGACCTGGTTTTAATGTGTGACACACCTTCTACCCAAGATGTATCTACAGACAAAGTTTGATGATTCTAGGCCTTGTAGTATTTAAGTTACGAGTCGGACACGAAAAAGCTAACAGACGGACGGACAGACACGCCATACCATAATACGTCCCGTCTTAAGACGGGCGTATAAAAATTGGTCATGGTAGCTCAGTGGTAACACAGTCTTCGACATTAACCAGTGGCCTGATGCCCGAGGCCAGTAAAATCGGGATCGGGCTTCTTAAAATATTAAACCCTGGAGTCCGATGGGCCTGTAAATGTTTTCTTATATGTTCTGTATATATTACAAATAAAGCGTGAGATTGACTCAGACTAAATGTCATGACTTAGTAGTCAAATTTCGCATAGAAAAATTATCAACCATGCTGCCTTTTCTGAAGTATAGGGAGGGGGCTCGTCCGGGAAATTCAAAACCACCCAAGCGTATTTCACAATCACAACCATCCGATAAAAAAACCCAAAAAAAACCTGTTGTACGAGGAGAAAAAAACGAAAATTCATGCCCCATTGGACCGAGGGCAGTGTTCAAAATTAACCATAGACCGAGTATATGTCAAATGGCACTGGTCTACGCCAACTGTAATTGAGATAGACCAAATTGTCTATGCCAATTTTCTAGATTTAAAGCAATAAAGTTATCCAAGAGGGCCTTGCATGGTCAGTCAACGTCTGATAAACATTATGAGGAAAGGATGATATTACAGAAATTTAAAGAAAATACACTTTCTAAGTATATTAGAAGTAAATGAAAATGTTTTAAATTTGTGTTATTATTTTTTCAATGTTGTGGTCTATGCCAATTCGATGAGGTCTAAGTCATCTTATTTTGGCATAGACCTGTGGTCTATACCAAGTTTTAAACCAATTTCGAACACTGCGAGGGTAGGCCTTGGCTAACATTTAAAAAATGTTTTGTACGTGGTGTATACAAAACAGAGTTGAACATGAGCTGCTGATGTATCTGCGAGATTAATCAGTCTATGCGAAAGACATCGGACCGTCGGACCTGACCGATGTGCAGTGCCTCAGGTCCGATGCATAATTTTTTACACCGGATCGGAATGTCAGATGTCTCAATGTCCGGTTTTGAGCTTTACTATCTTGATGCGGAGTTTGTTATAAGTAAAAAAATAGCACACATCCAAATACGTAAATGAATTGATTAAAACCGCATGGACTGTCTAAAGTATTATACGGGAAGGATTCCTGGAATAGTATTACTAGTATAATAAATAAGATTCCCTTGGTTTTGCATCTTCACGTGTTTCACTTTTTTACATTAGGTTTTTCGGTCTGACAAAATTTGGTTCGGTCCGGTGTGTTCATTGATTACACTGGACCGAATGTCCTGTGTGGTCCAAAAACTTTCGCATATACTGGATTAATATGTTGAAAAATAATATAATCCTTTTAATGTCAGTTGTTCTTTAACTATGATCATCTTGACCTGTATTTTCCTACAGCAAAAGAACTGTGCATAGAGTAGAATCAGCAAATAACAAGAAATCAAATTAGAAAATAAACATTTTGGGCCTGCAAAATATTGTTCGGGCTTGCACAATTATTATACTGGGAGGTTCGAAGGGCCTGTGCTTTACAAAGTTTTTCGTGAAGACTGGTAACAGGATCAAGAAATCATGGTTTCGAACCATGCTTGTACTTTATTTAGGGTGAAAATGTAGATAGTGAGGTGAATGCTCCATCATCATATTTAACATTCAAAAGAGAAAGTTGCTGGTCTTTCAGATGAGACCTTTAAACACCACATGCATGCGTCTAAATGTGTGGCACTTCATACTACTGAAATATTCTCTACAGGTATTATACTAAAATCAAACATACACATACATGTATATTCATATATATGTTAAAAATCTTAATTATCATTTTAGAATTTTCTTCTTCTGACAAAATGATGCGCAAGTACATAAATGGAAGCTATGCCACTATATGTCATGACACTGTACAGCTTGATCAGTTGATACATCACATAAACAGTCACAGATGTAAACAATCAAGAAAAACTCAGTACACAACATCACCCCTTAATTTTGAATTGTAGCTGAAGATCATTCTGCCAAGATCGAAATGCAGCTTGGCAATGATTAGCGAGGGTTATATTATTCTTAAAAAGTAGATTGAAATCAAAAGTCAACTGCCAAAGTTATCAGGAGACAATAATCCATACATGGTTCGAATTTCCTCCACTGCCACCTAAAGTGCACGTGTAAACAACGCGTGTGACATGCACCACACCCCGACAGGCTACATTGTAAACAAGTAAAATGCATTCAGAGTAATAGTTTTACATATGATATTCTGTTTGGTTTATAGTCTTAGTAGCTACATACCTATGTTGTACACCTGTACCATGTGCGTACTGCAAACAGTGCGGCGTAATGTACATTTGCATCCTCGGGGATTTCAACCCGGACAAAGTGGAGCATGCCAATCCGAATACATATATATCTTTCGTTTTTATTTTTGCATTTTATTTATTTATCTATTTATGTCATGGCGTTGGGAAAAAAACTTCAAAGTAGGGAGACAGATGAAAAGGGGGATACGGTCCAATCATCCAAAAAAAAGTCCCGTGTGGAGGGGTGGGGGTGGGGTTGATTCCTAAGGACTTGGCGCATATCTATTTGTTTTTAAATGTGAAATTCTATCCAAAATCAATATGAATTTTTAGTATACAGAGTACATTAACTGCAAAGATTAAATTTTAGAAAAAAACCCAAACAGTTCACGTACTAGATATATCACTTTCATCATCGGAATTTTCAGTAACTCGGGTACTCTGTCGCTTGTACATAACACGATCGGTATGAAACACCATTTAATCAGTCTATCTAATAAAAAATTCATTGTTAATATGCAAAAATTTTCTTTCAACCATGTTTACTTACCTCAGATGGGCCAACTTCTTTCCCTGGAAAACTCCATTATGATGACATCACAAATTACGTCATTCAAAACAGAGCATGCGCACTTCGAAAGTGTGTAAGCCATGCTCGGAAGGAAAAAAGATGGACGAGTGCTAAATCTTTACACACCTGTTACACACATCTCATAAATCCTGTTAAGTAAACACTTCAGGATTTTGATGGTAGATGAACTATTTAATGATTTTATGCTGATTTTTATAAAAATCCAACTGAACACCACCATTTTCGTGTTCCTTTGACCGACCCCGTGTTGATTTACACGTGTGCCTTCTTATTCACTGGTTCAATTGACAGGGCTTACAAACACACACACACACACACACACACACACACACACACACACACACACACAGAGAGAGAGAGAGAGAGAGAGAGAGAGAGAGAGAGAGAGAGAGAGAGAGAGAGAGAGAGAGCTATTTGTACCATTGTTAGTCATATGGTGAATTCGAAGAAAACAATATTTGCAAATACAAACAACTATACGATTTACGCCACTTGTTGAAGGATCATGTATCATATAGTGCAATGCTGATCTTTAACCACTTTTTGAAAATTCCAATCTAGTTTGCCAATACAAACCATCATTGATTCAAATTCTGTCTGACTTGTTTCATACCGATTGTTAGACTGGTCTTGACACACTGATTTTGACTACAGAGAACTGTTTACCTGATCAAGGTAAAGGGCTCACGGCGGGTTTGACCGGTCGGCAGGGGATGCTTACTCCTCCTAGGCACCTGATCCCACCTCTGGTATGTCCAGGGGTCCGTGTTTGCCCAACTCTCTATTTTGCATTGCTTATAGAAGATATGAAATCGATCAATTTTCGTTATCGTAACCTTCCATAAGCCACATCTTTTAAACTGTACGACAATTTTCGTATTTAGAACGTGGATTTCTTATGAGATCTTTCCAGCGATACCAAATTTGTTGGCCTTGTGACCTTCAAATTGACCTCTGACGTACTTTGGAAATTATTCACTAAAATGAAATCCAGGGGCATCAATGTTTCACAAACTCGTCTTGTTTGAATTGTATTACGGGTTCCTATATTTTTCACATTTTTAGCAATAACTGCTTAAGTTCTTTACACACAGTGCTATGAGTTATCGTTTTACAACTTCGATATGAACAAGAAATCATTTGTGAGATCATTAAAGTATTTCCATTTATGGTATACATGTATGTCGATTGTTCTCCTTCAAATTTAAGCGAAGAGATGGTCTATGTTAACATTGTTAAATTAGATATCTAACTGTTGTGGTATTAATGTATTACTGTATTGTCCAAATTTTTCGTTCTGGATAAATGTGTTTTAATTACACGTTTCATCTGTTATGAAATTTATTCGATGTTCTCATTTCTTTTTTTTTTTTTTAAAAAGGAAACAAAACCAGATACTGGCCACGGATTGATGAGGCATTTTCTAGGTTACGACGTCCAAGGTTGTTCCTAGGTGGTACGAAAAATCAATTTCATAAACTAGTAAAGCCGATTACTATTTTATATTACAAATCTGATGCAACTGGGTGTTATAATTGTTTGTTTGTGCTTTATATTAAATATTCTATACAATTGCATCGAGAGATCCACTCTCCTTATAAAATATCTTAAACACTGAATGACACAGCGACTGTGTGAGGTTGCATCAGTGTGTATAAGTAGCGCTTTAGGAGCATAACAAAACTTCCTATTTAGGGAAGTCGTTGTGGCCGAGTGGACTTACGCACTGGTTTGACAATCTTGCTAGGCGGTGGGTGCCGTACGTCGCTGGTTCGACCCCGGTTGGGGCGAAAATTTTCAGTACCTAGTTGTGATTATTTAGTGCTTTATATATTAATTAATTGATTATCACATGTATCGTTTAGATCCTAGGGGTAAACGTAAGGTTGGGTGTTATAATTGTTTGTTTGTGCTTTATATATATATATATATATATACATATATATATATATATATATATATATATATATATATATATATATATATACTTTATAGAAATATTTCGACCGTGTCACCGGTCTTCTTCAGTCGTGTTTATCTCTCATAGCAACGTAACACACGACTATATACACGAAAGTACTATGACGTCACAGTAAATATTATAAACGTCAAAGTTGATTTAAGAAATGAAACTTATAATTCTTTGTTTGATGCATGTATCAAACGAAACATTGTACCGAAAACTTTATCAATGCGCGTAGCAACTAGGCCAGTAGTTGACTGCTTTGTGAACAAACATTTCTATAATTCTGTTACATTACTAATACCAAATATTTAATTGTACGCATAGTCATATTTTACGAGGTGTCCACGATGTCGGGTGAATATTGTTCATTTTATTATTAGACTCTTACCTTTCTCAAATGTTTTTCTCGCAATATCAACTTTGACGTTTATAATACTTACTGTGACGTCATAGTACTTTCGTGTATATAGTCGTGTGTTACGTTGCTATGAGAGATAAACACGACTGATGAAGAACGGTAACACGGTCGAAATATTTCTACAAAGTGTTTAGAGTTTTTTTCTATATTTACTCCCAAAACAAAAACTTTACACACACACACACACACACACACACACACACACACACACACACACACACACATATATATATATATATATATATATATATGTGTTTATTCAGGGTACCAGAGACATAACATACTTGGCCCTTATTCCTATCTTTACGACACGGATGCAGTTCAATTAGGTATGTGTTCATTGGTAACTTATAATACGCTTTTATCTGTCCGTGTGAGTTCCTCCTTATTTATTTCATAATATGCTTGTCTGTTGATTTATATTCCATGCGTGAAATTTTCATTATGTACAGATGTAATCAACTGTAAGTGAACCACCATGAATATTAAATATATGGACCTAGCTCAGACCCGTACTAGTAGAAGTGAAGGTTCTTTACCGTGCCCATGCCTTTCTTGACACGGGACCCCCAGTGCTCAACGTCATATCATAAAAGGCAACCGACTTTTATAGAATGCCACAACTGCCTTGTGTGGATAATATTCATGCTTTGACAATACTTCAATATTACATGGTGATATTTAACATTACATGATGATGATCAGCATGCGATGTTATAGCATCAGCATGTAAAAGTTATACGGTACCAATTTTGATGCACCAGATACTCATTTCGACAAATAATGTCTCTTCAGTGATGTTCATCCAAAATGTTTGAAATGCGAAATAACAACGAAGTTTTAGAGCTAATATAGGGGAAAACAGTGTGTCAAAAAAGTGGAGTCAAATTCGTCTAAGGATAAGAGCTATGTGTGGGGGAGATAATCCTTAATTTTTAAATGAATTTCTAAATTTTATAACAGCAATTAAATATACATCCGTATTTTCAAGCTAGTAACGAAGTACATAATTTTAAAGTTTCACCATGTAATGTTAAAGTTGCTGCAATGCTTCATTGTCATTTGTATATGTGCATATTGGTGGGACGGTAGGATCCAATTAATATTTATAATCGTTATAGTGGATCTAAGATAGTTGGAGAATGCAAATACAAAATTGATTGATTGATTGAATATTGTTGAACGTCCCTCTGCAGAGTTTTTCACTCATATAAAGACGTTATCATTGCCGGTGAATGCTGCAAAATTTCGGCTTATGCTCGGCGCATTTGAGCACCAAGGGATTTTTATCGCACATTCACCTTCTGTGACAACGAGACCACGGTTTTTGCAGTCTCATCCGAAGGATATTAAAGTGAACTGAAATGTTAAAAGTTATGCTTCTTTCAGTACACAAAATATATTTTGTACAAAGTTATTCAATCACGCTATACAAATCCATTTTTCTGTAGATCAACTGGAATGGAAGGGTGGAAGACATTATCATCTTGCTGCAAAGTACTGGGAAACTGAGCTGAGGGGGCTATTAAAAAATAGTGCAAATCGCATTGAATACCCTAAAGAGAAAAATTGCAACTGCCTAAAGAGGATGGTGGGAAGAATTCACCAATCGAATGGTTTTAATTGTCTAGATGTACTGGGGGCATTTTTGGATGCATTAACTTTTGAAATACCATTCAATGTAGTACCCAAAGGCATGTCCAAAGTCAAGACATACATGGAATATGAGGACTTGGATCTTATCAAGTCTGCAATAGACAAGAAACATATACACAGTGCATGCAACGCTCTTGTTCATCAGGTGAAAAATGCTGAGATGGTGTACTCGGAAAACGATTTCATAGAAAAAATTTCAATAGCTGGGGAAAGAAAAGATGCTTGGTACATTACATCTCTATTACAGTTTGCTTCTCCAAATACGATGAAACGTATTTGTAAGGTGTTTTGCACAATAGCCCCAGAGACAGACTTTTTAAGCCGAGTTATTGTAAACAGCATTAAAAGGAGGTTTCTGAAAATGTATAAAGAGAAATTCCCAATTTTTCAAATATGGACTGGGTCAAATGAACTAAGATATGGACATAGAGGAATAGATACAGTGGTTGTTATTACAGATAAACCCATTTCGGAGGATTTGGGAAATACGTTTTGGGGTCTCACTCTTATAACACGTTCAAAAAATGAATGCAATGCAGAGGCGGAAAGTTTGCTGCGCTTTGAAACATGTGAACGATTGTTTAATGAAAATTTATTTTTCGATTTGAAAGATATTGAAAATCTTTTCATAAATCACAGAAACATAACATTGATAAATACATCAAGTGTTCGCTCGATGGGATTTAAAACAAAATATAGAAGTGTAGTAAGAGAATCAGCGCTAGTCATATACTGCCAGGTCAAGGGAGTAGTTCCTATTGGGGAAGATTTATTTCCCCGAAGAATCAATGGCTTTCCAGTGGATGTTCGTGAAGGAACTTGTACCTTTGCTGTAAAATCGCTGAAGTGTGCTGAAGAGATTGGAACAGAAAGTATAGGAAAAATCGGTACTATCGGAGGGTTTGTCGACCTCGAAGATCCGAAAAGGAAGGCTTTTCTTACCTGTGCACACGTAGTTCTCCCAACTAATATATTAAAAGACAAGAAAAACGAGTCGTACTTACGACGACAGGAAGTATGTGTTTTGGATAAAACACGTACAAAAATTGGTGAAGTTTCAAAGACAGTATTCAATCACGGACAATCATCAGATACAACTGTTGATGCAGCTCTTGTGGAAATCACAGATCGGTATCCTTGCGAGGGTTACTTTGCTGATGTGTATACAAGAGAGCAATTGCTAGCTTGCGGTGAGTAAACAAACCAATGTCCTAATCATGACAGTCCCCTTTAACTGATTGCTTGAAATTTATAAAATTAAAACGGTCAGATGTATTTGAATTCTAATACTTTCCCATATTTATTTTCTAAAGGTTTTTCAGCACAAAATTCGCCACACTTCTCGAATGGGCTAATCGACTTAGTAACTGAGCATAATTTCCGAATGCCGATTCTGAAAGTCGGTGCGTCCAGTGGCATTACCCTTGGTTCGTTAAAAATAGGTACAAGTAGCGCACAGATGATCGACGATTTCGACGTAAATGTCGATAATTCTTTCAGGATAAAGGTGTTTGGTCAGTTAGAAGTGATCCCTAGGATCGACCCTTCTCAACCATCTGGTCCACATCAAGCTTTTCTCAACGATGGCGATTCGGGAGCATTTGTCTTCATCATTACAAACGAAAATCCCCTTGTTTTGAAATGCATTGGTATGGCCATTGCCAAAACGTCCTATGGATCGTGTTTACTGACACCGATCAACAAGATCTTTGATAAGCTTGACCTCCCTTACGATTGTCTGTCAAATTTCACTGTACAAAAGGGAGTTCTGGATAATGATTCTGACAGTCTTCGAAACATGATGCTAATGATATCCCAACAGCTAATGGAAGTGAAAACAACAATGGATGTCAATGTTCAGGAAACAAGAAAAGATCGTGAAGAAATGAAAGAAATGAAAACAAAATTAGATAGAATAGATGAAAGACTAACGGCGGCAGAATCAGAAATTCACCCCAACAAGAAAAGCTGAAAATGAGAATATTGCAGGAGATAGGGGTTTTCTATAGTTTACTGATGTTAACATATTCGCGGACTGAATTCAAAGTGTATACATGCACCGATCATTAGTTTAACATTTGCATATTTCATGATTTTGTTAACATTAGTCCTCTAGTTAACCGTGGTAATTTGAGCTATGAACCATAATTTTGATAGCATGAAATGATCTCAATTCTACAAAAATATTAAAACATATAATTGTTACATAGTTTACTTATACTCGGATGCTATCAACGTTACGTGAAATACATGCTGTACCGTAAACTCGGACCCATGCAGTGCGGGTTTCGCATCAATCTAGATATCCCATCTAGAAGATGCCATTGTTCAAAGCTTGGCGAACAATAAAGACTGCTTTTGCAACTTGGGATTGTCACCTCCACGACTTGAACCCAAGGCGTTTAGAATTGAACATTGTACCACTAAACTATGTTGACTGTCGGTTTGTTTTTCGCTAACGCCCCTTTAACTTTTAATCATATGTGAGACGCCATCACCGGAAGAGGAAGTATCTTAATATAAATCCTATACTTGGCGTTCCGTGTCTAGTGGTGAGGGTTCTTTAAAGTGTTAACGCCTGCTGTAACACGGGAACTCTGTTTCTATGGATCCTTAACTCACTTTTAAATACCGAGCGGTTTGCAAACAAGCATTCACTGCATATCATTATGTTTAAATTCCAGGCAGCTATGGCACAAGCTGGACTCGAACTCACAACCTCCCAGACAATTGAACTATTTATGAGTGTATCGCATGGAACCCTTCTTTATTGTTGGCATTGAATGTATGTACGACTCAGTGTATCGGATTTGATATTAGAATATCATTCGCTGATTTATTCTTCAGACAGTGTTTAATTATTTATCATTGGTCAACTTGTATGGATATGAAGCTAGAGATATGTTAAAGATAATTCGGAATCAAATTATGTTTCATTTCATCCTGAACTGAATTATTGCATATTCATTTGCTTGGTTATATAACATGTACATAAGTAATTATAGATTGTATTATTACTTCCTTATCGTTAATTACCTTTATAGTGGGGGTACTAAGCACTGTTGAAATGTAAGATATTTAAAGTATTCTTATGTGTTTCAAATCAATGTCTTTCAATATCTTTTTGTTTGCATTGTTTTATTATGCTAATAATGATAATATATTGTGTATGTCATATTAGGAGTTATGAGATTGATCACTTCGTTATCTTCACCTTGCATTATAGGACCAAAAGGACCCCATTGGAAATAAGCCATATAGCTTTCATGGGTTATCCTTGGCATTGGCACATGCATCAATTTACTCACTGTGCTCTTAAAGTCAATTGATTGATTGATTGATGTTTTCCGCCACACGAAACAATTTTTTCAGTTATCTGGTGGCACCCAGTTTTTATTGGTGGAAGAGAGAACCCAGATACAATGTACCTGGGAAAAGACCACCGACCTTCCGAAAGTAAACTGGGAAACCTTTTTATCTTATGTATTTAACAACAACTTTTGTTTTAACTATGTGTTCATCTGTGATATTGTCTTGTATATATATTGTATATGTGCCTATTCCTAAATAAATAAATTAAAAAAAAAATACATCGTTTTAACACAGCTGGATGACTGTCGTATTATTTCGATTTCACATGTGGTTGCGGTTGATATTGTCACTTACGATTGTCAGAAATAGTCGGTCGGAGATAAAGAGACGATATAATTGATTGTATATTATTTAACGTCCCTCTTGAGAATCTTTAACTCATATAGAGACGTCACTATTGTCGTTGAGGGGCAGCAGAATTTAGGCCTAAGCCCGACGGACATTGAGCAGGGGGAGGGGTCTTTATTGCGCCACACCTGCTGCGACACGGGACCTTATTTATTTGCAGAGACATATATAAAATGTTGTACACATCTTCGGTTCTTACAGTTTCATCAAATGGAACACGCAAATTAGTCGACACCTACAACAAGCAATGGATGGACTGATGAGGTGGAATTCTTAATTTGTGTTTTGATTTAATTTGGTAAAAGTAAAATGGTTTAATATGTGAAAAATACAATGAAGTAATTTAATGTGTTATAATTTTTTACTGCATTTGCTTAAATGTGATAATTCATCTTCTTCAATCAGAGTGCTGGTTTGTTTTTCCATTTCATTGATCATTTAACTCTGATCATCAGATACCATAACGCATAAATCTTGTCATTTTCCTGTTGAATTTCATTCATCTGTTACACAACGTTATGCTTTAGTATAATGTTTAAAAGTACGTATTTTGACACAGTCGTTTGAGAAGATTTTGACTTGGTAGGTATTACGTTTTGCAAGGCGTTTACTTTAATTTCATTTTTATTTCCTTTATCCATTTATTTATTTAAGTTTATTATTTACATTTTCATTTCCTAGCTGATCGTGATTGAGCAATTATGCAATAATTATTGTTGCAGTTCTATCATGATCAAGAACTCATAATTTCTTTGAAATAGAGTTCTATTCGTTTGTATTCAAAAGAAGTTGATGTATTTATTTTATTTTCTCCCAGTTTATCATTGTTATGCAAACAAAACAGCTCTGCTATAATTTGGTACTCTTTCTCTCTTTTAATGCCGATTGTTAATTAATTGAACGGAAGGCCTGTTTTTACTTTATATGATAATCGGTTTTGATTAGGAAATGTTTTAGATAATAATTTTAATGAAAAACATTATAATTTTAAGTAGATTTAAGTACCTTCCTAAATTACACAGACATAATTGAACAAACTATCATACAACATGCCATAAATGTTACAAAAGAGCATCTCGCCGATAGGTTTTCAAGTCGGAAGTTATAAATAACCATGTCGTGCGTAATATTTAGGCAACAAATTATTATTTTTTGAAAGAAGTAGTCGCATAACTACAACGGTGTACATGTATGCAAACAAATTGAATAACGCGCTTTTCAAAAAAATAATTTATTACATATATTTACATTCGAAAAACCTTTTTAATGTGTGCATTTTTCTTATATATCTCAATTTTCTCGCCTAATTATTTTGGTAAGTAAAGCAAAATTTGTTATCATAACGTAAAAGAAAAGACTGCGCAATGCTGAAAAAATTGAATAGTCCAATTCCTGAATTGATTTCCAATAAATATCATAAACATCAACTTATTAACAAAGTTTACCATCTGAACTGGGTTTAAACAGTTCAAATATATCTAATTGTAAACAGCGTAGGTCTAGTTACTATAGGTGCTAATCGGCCTTGTTGTCACTTCGAGGAATTGAAAATACAATTATTGAAAGAAGAATTGTTGCAATTTCCTCCTCTAGGATAAATTTCTTGTGCTCGTTCAGTGATATTAACCACAGATTAGAGGTATGGCGAACCTGCATGTATCTGACATCGAATGACGTGGGAACGGACAACAAAGCTTTGTTTTCATTCGACGCACGTGTGACCAATCACAGGAACTGCATGATATTTTTTTCTTAATAGTAGGGTCTTTTACCATATCACCCCCTAATTCGGGTTAATGATAATTTTTAGTAGTAAGTTGTATGGTATAAGACCCCTACTATCATTATTACAAAATCACCGGTTGAACGGGCCGAGATGTTAGATGCAGACGACATGCTCGACAGTGTTCATACGCCTAACAGATTTATAATGATTCGGTCTTTGCAGTTATTGGCAAATATCCTTCAAAATTCTCTAATGCATTTTATCACTGGATTAAAGAGTAATTATATGTCACAGGATGAAAAAATTCATATTTAACATACTAATATAATCATTACGTTACTCATTTCATCGTAAGTCGTTTCATTTCATTCATATTCATCGGGATGAACGCTGATTGGTAGAGAGGGGAGTGTGAAAGGTCAGTATGGTTTGTGTGTGGTTGTGAGTGTCTTGTGAGTTGTTTTACTGGTTTCGTGCTATATAAGCAACTAACCCAGCAACACTCCATACCCGAACGTATTGTCATATAAAAAAAACTAAGTTTTACAACAGTTTCTATTCTTCTGAGTTTACGGTAAGAGTTTGAGTTTACTCTATTGGAAAATATCTATTTATTACATTAATTTATAAATATTTTGAAATCATTATTTTAATATAACTAGAAGTGTGAATGATAGAGTGAGAGAGAACTTAATTACATGTATTTTACATATTTTTTAGATCATCCTCCAGAATTAGGATATAACAATAAAGAACTTTAGAACCCGAACCACCAGTGTGTTATGATTTAAATACATGACGGTTACATATAATTATACTTTATTCTTATCGTATATAGGTTAGGACGGGTTTCAAAAGTATATATTTGGGTTAAGAATTCCCGAATATATTTTTATTCTAATTTTGAAAAGACCGTTTAGATAGGTTTAACTTGAACTATTTTTGTACGTTATATCATAGTCTGGATGTGAAGTGTGAATGTATATCAATAATTGATTTTTATTTGTTGTACTTACAGAGAGTGTACATGCATTTAATTGTTTAATGTTTATCATCTTCTGTCTTGAATTGGATATATCAGCAGACGATTTAGGTAATGAAGGAATAGAAAGTAAAATAATCTTTTAAAACCTTACTGATACCGATACATTTTTGGCATCAACAGTGGTATACTTTCATTTTTATAGGTATCCAGAGATAGAAACCTTATCTACTGAAATTGAAGAGTTCCAATAGTCTGTATTATCTAGTTACTGATACAGTGTATATCCAGATACCGTCTTGTATATCGCTAATTTAAAAAAAAAAACTATTGGAACTCTTCAATTTCTGGAGTTAAAATATTGCGCCATGGAACTCATCATTTGAACGGAAAATTTAGTAATCGTATATTTTATGGAAATTTGGTTTAATAGTTAAGTAATTTATTCGAAGCGAACAGCAGTGTCACCTAAGTGCACATTAATTGCTAGAGCCGGCCGAAGCTGAAAGTAAATTTCCAGACACGAATTATGAAGGACTGCTCCGAGATTCGGTGAAGGTGTTCAGTCTAAATATTCAGCCAAGTCGGATTTCAGCCGATATTACATTTGTGGTTCTTCACCTACAGATGGTGACCTCTCAATATAAGTGAAAAATCCAGGGAGGGACGTAAAAGCAACCAATCAATCATATGGAAATGTCACTATTGCCGGTGAAGGGCTGCACAATGTAGGCCTATGCTCGGCACTTACGGCCTTTGAGCAGCGGGGATCATTATCATGTCACACCTGTTGTGACACGGGACCTCGATTTTTCCAGTCTCATCGGAAGGATCGCCCTATTTAGTTGCCTCTTACGACTAACAAGGGTATTGAGGACCTACTCTAATTCGGTTATTTACGGGTTATGGCATTTCTAAAGGACAAGCGCATGTGAAATGCTTATATCGATGATGTATAGAATATACTAGTACACTAGGGAATGATCGATTTTCATGGGGGCCAATTTCCATGAATCATTGATTTACCACAAAGAGTGCTGATTCTACTGTGTATATTAAATGATATACATGTATACAATTTACACATCACGTATTGGTTGTCTTCACATTTAAACCTAGAAATTCAACACGAAAGAGAGGGAAACACGGACTTATTTATTTTTATTTTTTTTAAATGAAGGAATGGGCTATGAAAAAATATATCTCGACAAGCCTACCCCCTCAACTTTTTGATCTAGTATAGAGCTGCCGTTCAACGGTATGTGTGTGTGGATGGGTGGCAACCAGAATCCTAAGATGTGATATATAGAGAATTTTAAGCTTTTATGACTGATGCCACATTATTTAGAAATTGTCAGGATAACTTGGGTTTGCCTGTTTACATTGGGCGCGCTTTGGTAAACTTGTGATATACAGTAAAACTTAAAACCACTCTGTCTTTTTATGGAAATTTTCTGGGTTTCTTTATGCTTTTCTCAGCTCGTCTTTCGCAGTTAATGGATATCGAAACATTTTTCTTAATAAAAAATTAAAATGAATAGTGCATTGCGAAAGTGTCGAACTAATGTAGAAAGAAAAAGAACTGCTAAAGAGTTTACAATACTGTATTAATAAACATAGTTGTCGGTTTAGTGTTTTTATTGAAGCAGTCTGTATATTCATTTCGGTCCAATTTCTGTAGTTGGAGTTGGTCCCTTTAAATAGTAAAAGTCAGTCGTCGATTGTAAAAGTAAGCATCGTCATAAAACTCCTCTAAGGGGTGCTTGATATTTTTATTTCTATTAAAGCTGTATGACCCGATGTTCATGTATTATTTTTGTAAATAATTACTTTAAATCAGATTGATTACTTTATACAGTTATTAACTTTCCCTTAATTACATGCTTGAAAACACCTATATGCAAAAGCAAACAGTGCGAATATTATTTAGAAAGTAAATATAGTGGTTACATATATAAATCATCCCATAATAGACGTCTATAAATAGGCCCACGCGCGTCAGGGGAATCCCAACATGATGTATTAACTTATACGCAACTGTCTAGTTTTAAGGCTGAAAGAACGTAAAACAACGAATTACTAAGAGGTATTGGATATTTTTATTTCTATTAAACTTATGGTACGGTACTGTTATAACAAAATACACAGCTTTACACGGATAAGACCACCGATGATCTGAAAGTTTGAACTGGTCACGTGACTGTCACTTGTAATGGCAGAGTGGTACGGTTATTTGTAAACATCGATTTAAAGTCAAATAATTTGGGTTAAAACAGGTGAAATAATGTATGATATGTCGTACAGCCTCATAACTACATACGTGCGATGATTTAATAGCAATTTTACGAGATGGAAAAAAAATATTGTAATTCGGACCATACAGCTTTAAAGTTATGGCACGGCATTGTTGTAATAAAATACACAGCTTTACACATATAAGACCACCGGTGATTTTGGAAGTTTGGACTGCGCACGTGACTGCCAATGGCCGAGTGACAATTGTTAGTAAATCTCAATTTAAAATCAGGTAATTCCGGTTCAAACAGGTAACATGATGGATGACATTTCGGACAGGTTCATAAATGCGTACGTGTGATGATTGAACAGCGGTTTTACAAGGTGGAAAAAACAACTTTGATTGATAGTAGTGCAGAACCAATTCAAATTATTGAGCAATATATTCCTATGTCCAAAGTGGATGACGTAAAATCAGTAGGGGTCATATACCCCATGCTGTACCAGTGTATCAAGTTTGGTGTGAATCAAACATATAGATCTTAAAATATAGGAGACAATATATTACTTTGTCCGGTTTAACCCTTGGTCTTTGACCATGTGACCTCTAAATTAATAGTTGTCATCTGCTCTTCAAGATGTACCAGTGTACCAAGTGTTATGTCTGCAAGTAAAGGTTTCTCAAGATATTTAGCGGACAGTACATGTTTATTTTACAATATCCAGTGTGAACCTTCACCTTTGATCAAGTGACCTCAAAATCAATAGGAATCGTCTTTTCGTGAAGATGTGCATGTACCAGTGTACCAAGTTTGATGTCAATCAAGCAAATGATTCTCGAGGTATTGAGCAGATAGTACATTCCTATGTCCAGTTTGACCATGTGACCTCAACATCAATGGGTCATCTTCTCTGAAAGATGTACTATTGTACCAAGTTTAATGTCTTTCAAGCTAAAAGGGTTCTCAAGATACTGAACAGACAATGTTTCCTATGTCCAGAGTGGATTTTCCCTCGACCTTTGAAAACGTGACCTTAAAATCAATAAGGACCATTTACTCCTATGTCGTTTGACCTTTTACCGTATGACCTAAACTCAATATGGTCCCGTGGGATCGGGGATAGAAGATATCATCGGTACACCTTGCTTGTAAGACGCGACTAAATGGGACAGTCCTTCGGATGAGACCGCAAAAGCCGAGGTCCTGTGTCATATCAGGTGTGACACGATACAATTCCTCTCAGCTCAAAGGCCGTAAGCACCGATCATAAACCTAAATGTTGCTGCCCTTCACTGGCAACGTCTCCATATGAGTGGAATATTCTCGAGAGGGACGTTAAATAATATAAAATCCATCAATCAAAATCAATATGGGTCTCTTCTCTTGAAGATGTACCTGTGTACGAAGTTCTGTCAAACAAAGGCTTTTCAAGATATTGAGCGGGTAGTATATTTCTATGTTCAGTTTGATCCTTTAACATGTAACCTCGAAATCAAGAGTGGTCATCTTCTCCTGAAGATACATTAGTGCACCAAGTCTGAAGTCTTTCAAGCGAAGGGCTCTCAATATATTGAGCAGACAATATCTTCCTATGTCCAGAGTGGATTGCCCCTTGACCGTTGACCATGTGACCTCAAAATCAATAGGGATCATGGTGTACCTGTGTGCCAAGCTTGATGTCTGTCAGACAAGAGTTCTCAAAATATTGAGCGGATGATATCGTTCTATACCAAGAATGGATTGACCCTTGACCACGTGACCTTAAAATCAATAGGGGGTCCACTACTTCTAAAAATTCGTAGGATGTATCAGCGTACCAAGTTTGATATTTCTCAATGATTGATTGATTGTTTGATTTTCTACGCCGTTGTTTGACAATATTTCAGTCATTTTACGATGGGTAACTGATTGAATTGCGTTTGGTTGTGAGTGTTTGAGTTTCCCTGACGACCCCTAGTGAGCCTACTCTTTTTCGAACATTAGGGAAACGATCTTTAGCGTGCCAAGGAGGTTGTGATCCTTGCCACGGGACACCCTTTAACCGACGGATATAAAAGTTAATACATAAACAGGTAAAAACACTAATTCGTGTGTATAAACAGTTGTACTATAAAAGTTTTCAATTATATCTATAAGTATTGTATAATATAATGATTGTCGATATTTGTAAAAAGTTCTTTCATTGATTGAACACTATTAAAAAATCTTTTTCGTATGGGTGTAAAATCACTACATTCTAAACGAATGTGATGAATAGTTAATGGACAGTCACAAAATATGTATTCAGGCATGTTTGTCATTAGAAGTTGTTATGTATTCAAACGCAAGCTGAATAGTCTTTCCTTCGGTGGAATAAATTGTTGCTTCATTCGAAAGTCCTGCAGAGAAAACGTCGTTTGTCATTACTGTAGCAACAGCGACTTTATTTTGGTCTTTTGAACCATCTGTATAGATATCAATTGTAGTATGTTTGGATTGTTTTATGTCGGATAATTTTTGTTTGAAAATAATGAAATTTGTTTCAGATTTTTATATTCAGAGAGTGGTGTGTCTACTATGTGTTTTAGTAGTTTCCATGGTGGTATTTCAGAAAGTGATGAGGATTTTACAATGTCCAAAGGTAAGTTAGAATCATGGATATGTTTTTCAACTCGTAGACCGATTGACTTATACACTTCTTGTTTGTGTCATTTAAATGTTCAAACTGCGGATGGAAAACACAGTTAAATGCAGGATTGTCAATATTAGCTTTTATTAATATTTAACAATATATTGTAAGGTAAGTTTCATTCTACGTAGATTGAGAGGTGCTATGTTGGCCTCAACATACCAACTATCTACAGGATAGGTTTAGAAAGATTCCGTGCATGGTCTCCTTGATGGTGAATTACATCGAGAGCTTTGGTATAGGATGTTGTTGCAGCATCATATACTATACAGCCGTAGTCTAGTTTAGACCGGATTAGAGAGCAATACAGATGTAGAAGAGTATTTTTATCTGCTCCCCAAGTTGTGTTTGCAACAACTTTAATTATATCAAGGGCTTTTGTACATTTCTCTTTGAACATTCCTTTATGAGGAATAAAAGAAACTTTATTATAAAAACGACACCTCAGAACTTAAACTCTTTTAGAACTTTAATTGGAGTACCATTTAATTAAGGATCAGCGTGGTGTTTCTGTTTAGAACAGAAATGTATGCATGTCGTTTTAGTTTTTAAAAATTAAAAAGAAAGTTAAGATATTGAGCGGACAGTATATTCCTATGTCGAGTTTGACCCTTGACCGTGCAATCTCAAAATCAATAGGGGTCATTTATTCGTTAGGATGTACCAAGCTTGATGTCTGTCAAAGAAAGGGTTCTCAAAATATTGAGCGGACATGATGTTCCTTTGTCTAGTTTGACCCTTGATCTTTGACCATGTGACACCAAAATCAATAAGGGTCATTTACTCCTTAGGATGTACCAAATTTGATGTATGTCAAGCAATAGTTCTCAAGATATTGAGCGGACAATATTGTTCTATATCCAGAGTGGATTGACCCGTGACCTCAAAATCAATAGAGGTCGTTTACTTCTTTAAGTTCTTAGGATGTAGCAGTGTACCAAGTTGATATCTGTCAAGCAAAGGATTCTTAAGATATTAAGCGGGCAGTGTATCCCTATGTCCAATTTGACCCTTGACCATGTGACCTCGATATCAATAGGGGTCATTTAATCCTTAGGATGTACCAGTGCAGCAAGCTTGATGTATGTCAAGGAAAGTGTTATCATGATATTGAGCGGATAGGGTCTTCCCATGTCCAGAGTGGATTAAATGACATCTTGATCTGAAAATCGACAGGAATCCTCTTCTACTCATAGCCAACCCACATATGAAATATCATTGCGCTCAAATAAATGATTCTCAAGATATTGAGCAGACAACATAAGGTCTACCGATCGACCGACATGTGTAAAGCAATATGACCCTTTTCTTTGAAAAGGACATAACCAAACAAATAACGATAAACTATACATTGTTCATTACTTGGGAAGATATATGTTTTCCCAGAAACTTACATAAACTACAGAGAAATGATCCAGACTTAACAATTTTATTACAAAACAAATACCCTATGTGTGGGGATGGGGTAGAATAAGTCCTTTGTACTCCTAACTTGTCGTAACAGGTGACTTAATGGGGCGGTCCTTCAGATGAGACCGCAAAAACGGAAGTTCCATGTCACAACAGATATGGCGCGATAAAGATTCCTCCCAAATGCAGACACATAGTCCTTCTTTTAGGCATTATATAACGATATGGGATTCATTGATTGAGATGCACATGAAAAAGAGTATATCAAAAGATTGTATGTCTGAATATCTACAGATCCTGTTACCAAGAGGTTTATGAGATGAAGTTTTACAACAAATGCATCATTCAATTATTCTCGGCATTTGGGTCAATATTCAATAAACCAATCTAAATATTTTCTTTAATTATAATGTGTACTTCATGACATATAAGTGATGACGTGGATTTCTTGAACCCTTCAAATGCATCTATCGATTTTATCATGACTGTCGACGCTGTAGATGGAAGTGTCGGTCCAACTTTTATGCTTGCAAATCCTGTTTAATCTTGTCTTTTTAAATACGATTTCTCCAAATTGAATTAAAAGGAAAATGAGTTTTGATTTTCTTAGCGGAAAATCAAGTGACATTCGGTTAATTCGGAATCCAATTTAGCGATCCCTCGTTCCACCATCCTTGATTGTTCGTGTAATTCATCGTTGGACAACTTCGTTTTAGTTATAACCATGGGTATGAATTGAACCAATGTCCATATCAAAAGCACACCCTCATCTACAGTGATTGGAAGTTCAGTTAGCGTGGTTGATAAGTTTTCGTTAACTTTCGGTCCATTGACGAGGATTTTCACCGCCTCTTCTACGTCATAGTTAGCTGGCAGTCCGACATCATTAAGGTAATATTTAACATCCGCAGTGTTCTCCGAGTTTATGTGTGCAATTTTGATACATTTGTCTTAAATGTTTGTAAGAGTGTATTTAACCTTCTTGTATCAAGAGCATGTTGGTCTAGAATATGCTTTGCCTTTTTAAAATTAGAGGACGTATTTATAAGTTTCTTTTGCATGTAAATCACGTCATATATTTTCGATATGATCGACACGCATGCTCCTAATGCTAACAGATTTAACATCTTTTCGCCCATAAAGGGACACCCAATAAATCCTATTACCATCAGTATATTACCGACAAAGCTTTCATGCAATGTGAATTCCTGTTCTCTTTTGTACGTATCTTCATCGGATAAAATTTTCCTCTCTATTTTCTTAAGATCGCCGATTGCAGATGTTCTTCCTTCCTTCCATTTCGAATCATAAATTTGTTTGGCTTCTTCAAAGCTATCAAACGCTGCTTGGAGGCTCGGTCTTTCTAGTGCACGCCTTTTTTCTAATACCCCTTCCAAAATTGTATCCCATGATGCCATATGTTTTCTCTTTTCTTTGAATTCTTCACGTTATTTTTTAAAATTAAATCTTCTAATTAAAGTTATTCCCCCCTTCTATAGATCTACTGTCTCTGCGATCTTCAAAAATAACACTATATTGTCGTCCTCTAAACTCGTCAAATGATCCTCCGCAAAGTCAACATCAGTCCTGATTTAATAGAAATATTAAAATTAATTTGGTAGTAGAAATTATAGGTCATTGATACATGTATGGCAAAATCGAATGTTTACTTCAGTACATATCCCTATTCATTTAATATTTTACCTTATTGTACAGGTGTCGACAGCAAGGACGTTATATCAAAGATGAAAAACTGATAAATGTGAAATTCCCATTGGTAGATCCAGTGAGATTTGCAACAGATTCATATCCATATGTTCGTTTTAATTACGTCGAACGTCACCATTCACACATTATATTTTCAGATATATAGGTATACCCTTAAAACAATGAGACTCGCCGAGACTGTTGGAAAATATTTCAACTAAAAGGTCAAATATGAGAAGACATGAAAGTCGTAGTAACTGCCCACGATACTAACTGAAGGAACTCTGAGAGGAAGGCTAAAGCCATTCTGCCCAGGGGGCATAAAAGGTGAATGACTTCACCAGAATGAACGTAGGCTACACCATACCTGGCAATGACAGTTCTATTTCTCTTGATGATGAATGTTTGGACGTCAATACTGACAAACAGTTTCATTTTCACTTTGAATGTCATGTTATTGATTTGGTTGATTTATTGTATATTGTTTGACGTCCCGGACGTTCGAGAGTCTTTGAGTCATGTTCAGACGTTAGCATTACCAGTGAAGGACTGATCATTTAGGCATATGCTCGGCGCCTACGGCCTTTGGGTATTTTAATTGCTGATACCGTATGAAATCTAAATGCATATTTAGGAATAACAGAAAAGGATGTACAAAAAATTGTGAATTTCGCAACCACAGGGTGTTGACTTTAGTATGGGTCCAAATCACTCTCATCTTTAAGGTTAATACATTATCATATTATTATGTAATGGTGTGAAACGATAAAGAATCATCCCTGCTCAAACGCCGTAAGCGCGGAACACAGGCCTAAATTTTGCAGCCCTTCACCGGCAAATGTGACGTTTCCGTATGAGTGAAAAATTCTCGAGATGGACGTTTAAACAATATTCAACCAATTTTGTTTTAGAATATTGCTAAATATAGCTTATATATTCAGAACAGGAATTTATTTTTTAGATTCCATTGCCTTTGGAGCTAGTGATACTTTAAACTAGTATTCAGGTGAGCGATAATGCCAGTAAGCCTCTTGTTTCAAGAAGTCAGATGTTGTCGTGTGTAGAACGTGAATTCTGAAGAGCCTTATATATACGAACATTAAAGGAATAAATGGAAGACAGAAGTAAGCAAGCTCACATACCCTACGCTCCAACATAACTTGGCAATACCTCACATAATGAATGGTAATGCTTGTATTACTGAAGGGCAATCAGGCAAAAGTCATAATAAATTATCATTCATACATATAACTGGGTATACATAAGTGATTAAAAATTGATGATGATATGATTTTTAAAGAGACCGTTTCATTAAATTCCTTTCAGTGTTTTAATTGGTACATGTAAACAAGGCAGAGGTCACAACATATACAGGAAAATACAACATGGTCATTCTAGATGTACAAAAAGTATACATCAAGTATTGAAAATTCATTAAAATTATCCTTTTTAACTTCAAATGTTATCCACAACATCAATTTTTGGTAGTTTGTTATATGCTTGCCTCTACATTATTTGAATGGCAACATGTTTGGAATATGCACATCTACACAGTCTGTCCTTATGAACTACGAAATTCTGTTGAGCGGTCTCAGTGGAGTTGCGTTGACAAGAACAGGACAGACAGACTGACAGGCGGGTGAAACATTAAATCCTACGCACCTCGTTGCTTGGGGTACAATCATTGACTATATATTTATAGCCGGCTTGCACAGCATGCAAGCGGCTTGTAGAATGGTGAATGACTGGTGGGCGAGCGGGTGTCCCTGTAACAGGGAACCTGCTTTGTATAATCAACTCCTCTCACACCTCTACTTTGACGTTCCTTAAACTTTGTAGTAGTTATGGACATATGGGAGAGGTAAATATGCTTTTATGAAAGTGATCAGACTTAGTCATTTTTAAGCATGTCTTGAATAGACGGTACCTATTTTGTATAGCCAACTCCTCTCACACCTCTTACTTTACGTTCCTCAAACTTTGTACAAATATCATGAACACATTAAAGATGTGTATGTGTCTTTTTGAATGTGATCATCTTCAATGTTTCCATAACAGCTGAACAATGTCTGAAGAATGTCACATAGGTTTTGTAAGAGTAGTTGATTACAAAAATAGATACTGTCTATTCAAGACATGCATATGTGACACACACTCTTCCTTTGTATCAGCAGCATATCCGTTGTGCATGTGTACACTAGTAAGTGTCGACACCTTCGTGAGAAAATGTCATAAAGATTAAACAGAAGGATGCATCAGTTATAATTCTTTATTCTTTCGTTCTATGATATGCACTAAGGGATTTTTTAGTTGGTGTGCTTCAATATGCGAAGTTGATAATGTAATAAACCGGGGTTAGAAAACTGATTTTGATATGATTTTGGAGAGCACGGTAAGTATTTTGTACAAAGTTATTTAATCAATAAATTCTTCAGTTGATTATTTTTCTTGAGATAAAGTGACATCGGGCCTACCGAGAGATATCGATTGAACTGGAGAATGTCTTAGGATAGGGTGTGTATGAAAAGATGTGGTCGTGTTCCTTTATTGAACTTCCAAATATTGGAGGTTACACAGTTTGATGCTATGGCTGTTGAAAGAATATACCACGTTTGACCCCGCCCTGGAGTCAGAACTTCTTCACCGGGGATCCTGATATTTACAATTGTGGTAGAGGTATTCCTGCTCTACATCACTATGCATTCAGTTTTTCATAATTATGTGGGGTTGTAGAGAAATTGTTGGCACCCGGATCGCAGGAGTCCTAAGGTTTATAATACATGTCCCCCTCCTCCCCAAAATTCTTTATATCAAATTTGAAAAGAATTGGAATGGTAGTTATCAAGATGTTAAAAATGTTCAATTATTGACGCACGACGACGGACACAGACCAATGGCGATATGTCATCTGAGTTTACACAGGTCACATAAAACCTTTGTAAATAAGGACAGTCACTACTGTAATGAAAAAAATACATCTCTTCGTTACTAGCTTGAAAATACGGATGTATATTTAATTGCTGTTATAAAATTTAGAAATTCATTTCAAAATTAAGGATTATCTCCTTCACGCATAGCTCTTATCCTTAGACGAATTTGACTCCACTTTTTTGGCACACTGTTTTTGCCTATAATAGCTCTAAAACGTCATTGTTATTTCGGATTTCAAACATTTCGGTTGAGCATCACTGAAGAGACATACTTTGTCGAAATGCGCATCTGGTGCATCAAAATTGGTACCGTATAAGTTTTACATCTCATATACTGACAATGTAGGAATAATTCTGATGTATTCACGATTGTTAATCAAGTATTTTTTCTTACCTTCTTACATTGACTTGTCCTATAATCTACCCGTCAACTACCTCAAACCATGTATATATATACAGCAGTATTGACCCGATATTACACACAAAGTCAATAATTGCACGGTGAACAGGTACATCATGATAAAAACAATCTGTCTATGAAAAGGGCCTAAAGGTACACTTTACAATAAGTTAACAATGTAAATTATTCTAGGTCTGGGGTATTAGAACATGGTATATATGCGAGATTTTATAACTTATATCTTAAAGGTATACACGCTGTAATTTGCGTCAATCAAAAACAAGAGGGAAATTTATTTATTTTGTTTATTAAATAAAGTTAAGAACTTGTTGCAATTTACGCAATTGAAATCGAGCGCGTTAAAAAGATGTCAAATTATAATTAATTACTTTCCTGCCAGGAAAGTAATGCCTCTTTTTGAATATTAAACTACCACGTGACACCGAGAGCCATATTTAGATTTATAAACAAAGATGGCGTCGCGAAAGCGTGGTAGACCGTTACAGTTTGGGAGCCAATACTGTCAGAAAGAAAAGAGAGGAAAAGGAAATAGGAAAAAGAAAGGAGCAGAGAAAGAATATATATTGGAGAACACTATGCTCAGTGGAATGCTGTAAGGGAGAATATGAAGTTCATCGACAACTTTTCTACTTGACAGGTTTGTAATGTGTGGTTAGGCCTAGCTACTTTCTTTCAAACAGTTGATTCAGAAGAAAAGGCAAATATTGCCTTACGTCGGTGACTCCAATGACTTAGCTAACTATCGCACGGTATTCGTTCATGTTTCATAGCTCTACATATTTAATTTATCCTATAAAACCATTGACTTTCCGACGTGACAGATGATGAGGCCCCAGAAGGGGTAATTTATATTCGTTATTTGTTTTAACCTTTTACAGCATAAGGAGTGAAAAGAAGTTATTACTGGATGCATATGTGTATATGAACGGTAAAATGGAGTTAATTCATTAGCGGATTAGGCGATAGAATCTGCACATCCATTGTGTTGATGACTGTGAGTGCTACTAGTTAACTGTCACTGGATGGGTTGAGATAGTTCACAATGACATTCATGAAATCACCCAGGCAAAATTTTATCCTCATGTACAATTTTTTAATTCTTTGCCATGACATTTTATATTATTTTGAAATTATATGAAGAAACTACAAAAAATTCTGAAATTTATGAATATTATACCCATAAAAAATGAGTTCACAAATAACATTGCAATGCGTTTTGTACAAAAAGGTATTTTTCAATGAAACATATGTAGTATAAATATGATATTTGACTTGCTTATGAGCAGGTTGCTGTAGATCACTCTGAATTATATCAGCGAATTATAAAATTTACAATCAGATACAGTAGCACACATGATGTATAAACTGAAGTACACAAATCACTTCCTCAAAGTTTAGGTGCACACTAGCTGTTAAACATAAAAGGTCGAATTCTTCCTGCTGCCTTTACTGTGACTTGCTAAACCTTTGATGACTTTTTTAGAATACTATGTTCTGCCTGTACTTTTCTTGTTTCTATTCTCAATATGTCATTTAGTCACCAAATGCCCCAAAATATCCAAGTCTTGAAGGAAATCTTCAAAGTTTGTAAAACTATGTGCATGAGCAGCACTGTCTGTGGACATAAAGCACATTCCAGTGTAATGGCAATTTAAATACTTTTCAATTTGAAATGCAAAATATATTATACATTATATACATTATATATATGTAAAGACAACGCTATTATATATATATATATATATATATATATATATATATATATGTGTGTGTGTGTGATAGCGTTGTCTTTACAATTGTATATATACAATACATGTATATCATAATATGATTTTGTCTGGTGCCATATTCATGCATTCAAATCACTGATTGTATTTTGAATATTATTGTTTCTATGATATAATCTATAATATGTGCCTTTGCCAGTAATTGTTATTGTGCTTGTCCATATACATCATTGTCATTGTGTGCCTGGATCTAGAAATTTTCCTCGGGGAAATGGGTTCCACCCCATGTAATATTTTTAGGAGCCAATCAAAGTGAGGGCCTATCATTTAGCACTGAACAACTGAAAGTGCTTGAAAAAGTTAGATATATTAATTTATTACCCTACTCAGGTGGTGTTGGTTCAGACCCTCAATCAAACAACAACACCACCACCCCCTTTTATAACTGCTCTTAACATATAGCCCCTACCAACAGAATTAGATATCAAATTTAAGAGAAAATGTGGGGGATGTAATAAGAATTGCACAGTAGGATATAATGAAAATATATAAATATAAATGATATCTATGTTTATGTACTACATAGTCAATGTAGAAACAAAGGTGAATGTAATATTCAAATATAAACTTTCTCTTACAGATATGTTCAAAGCCAGCACTCAGTTAAATATACTTCTACTCCTGTGCACAGCCAGGCAGACCCGAAGCCTTTTACGGGAAAATACATTATCTCTGATATTTCTGCAGAATCCAGATAAGCAACCAGTGATCAGTATGTTAAGATTCAGCTCAACTTTTTCCTCATCTTGAAATGAAATATCAGTATATGTAGAATAAGACTTCAGATGGTTTGACTATGGATTGACTATTGTTTAGTGGTTTTTTTCAATACCTATACAAAATTAAACTAAATTCTCAGTCATATTTCAATGCTGACTGTTATAACTACATGTAGTAGTTTATATACTTATACATAGTACATTGATGTTTCTTTTGAAAAGAACAATTTTAGTACTTGGTCAAATGTACTTTATTTTACAGAGGAGGGTCAGGTGTTGAAGAGTTCGAGCTAGGCCCATCAATCAGGTATGGAACTGACACTATCTGAATAGCAAAAATATGAATCAAAACAAGAGATGTGTGTGCGTGTTGTGCATGTGTAAATAATTGCATGTACATGCAATTAAAGCATTTATTTTACAGTAATATTATGATATTCTGGTATTCAATCTTATAATTAAAAAAGATTTTTAAGATACCTTTCCAAAGCAATTTATATTTTCAATTGATTTCCCTTATAGATGATGTAAATCTAATGAAAATGATACAAAAAAACTTTCTGTACAGTAAGAAAATCAAAGTGTGCATCATCCTTTCTGAATCCATTTGAGTGAGTATCAGTAATTATCTATGTGTTGATCCTGAATCTAAGCTAGTTAATTTTGTGTAAGTTCAGATAAAAATTCTTCCATATTTGTTGGCTGGGTTGCACAGCGTGGGCTTATAAAATAGTGAAGCGGGGGGGGGGGGGGGGGGGGGTAGATATCCCAGTAATATGATACCAACTTTGTGTAATCAACTCCTCTCACACCTCTAACTTGATCAACGTTCCTCAAACTTTGTACAGTTGTTTAATATGGATACACTGAAGATGTGCTTGACTGTGCCTTTTTGAAATTCTTGATACTTGATAGAGTTTTTATGCTTCCCAAACATTTCCTTTGAGAGCACATAGTCGCTGTTATATCTGTCCATCTGTCTGTCCAAGCTTATATCTCCTAAACTTTTGATCAGAAATTGATATAATTAATAAAAAATGTTCCTTGACAAGACTTTCAAGATTATTTTGGAAGGGTCAAGGTCACTCAGGACACATAAAATTTCCTTATTTCAAAAATTTTTGATATAGAAGTTCCCATATCCTTAACCTTTCATCAAATATTGATCACAAATATTCCTTGAGACAGGGACTTTTGGACCAAAGTCATCTTGGAAAGGTCAAGGTCACTCAGAACATATACCTTACATAAGTAAAACGTTTTTTTATTTCATCAGTTTTTTGAACAGGTACATGTACATTGTATATCCTACAAATAAGTAATAAGCAAATGTCTTTAAGACAAAGGTCACTCAAGGTCATTTTGTAAAGGTCTAGGTCAATCAGAACATATACCATATAGATGAAAATACTTCATTTCGGATTTCCACTATATTTCAACAGTTATTGATCTTTTGGACCAAGGTCTCTCAAGGTCAACATCACTCAACATACCTCACATATGTAAAGAAACCTTCCTTTCAACAGTTATTGATCACTGTGCAAGTCATTCATCATATGAAGTTAAGTTGCAATTTGGGGAGCATCCATCAGATTTACTGATATTCTTGTTTATTTTAGATTGAGTATTGACATATCAGAGGAATCTGGCACTTTAAAAGGAGATGATGATGAAACATACCCTCCAAGTTTCAACTTCCACTCAATTAGAAGAGGATAAGAAATCCAAATTTGAAAATTGACTCCTATTCAGAGTGACATGAACATATTTCAAAACTATATGACAGTGTCTATACAATATTAAATTTGCTGTAGGTAGACTGTAGTAATATTTTTCTGCTACCAAAGTTTTAAACACATCATTGAAATTACTTTATAGACTGGGCATATTTCTTGTAATTCAATACATATTTTTCATATAACAGTAGAAGACATCAAAGCATCCAATTGTCATGTGTTGAAAATAAATGTTTTCTCCAAGTAGAATATCTATTGATCTTATTACTTATAATCTGACAAATTATTTTAGGGGCGAGATGAAATATCCAATGATTGACACATACATAACATCTTTAGTGCTATTGATACAAAATTGAAACTAAATGGATAGAGCAAGTAGTCCTTTACCAAAATTGTAAATTTGATGATCTCCAGAGTAGGGGTTTTGACCCCAGGGTGGGGCCAAACTTAGTATATAGTATTAATGTGCAAGTTTGCTAATACTGTATAACATCTAAATGTATACTTAGGAATAGCAGAAAATGATGTGCAAAAAATGATGAATTTCAATCAAAACCCAGGGTTATGATTGATTGATTATGATGAGTCCAAATTCGTGATATCTTTTGATGTTTTAATGTTAATACACCTATTATTTAAAGCCTTTCATCAGTGTTTGCACATTTGAAGGCAGTGAAGTTTTAAGAACACATCTTATTTTATACTGTTGCTGAACATTAGAATTTAGCTTAGATATTCAGAACAGGAATTTTTTTCTAGTTTTCCTAGCCCATGGAAGTAGTGATACGTTTCACTAGTATTCAGGTGACCGACAAGACCCTTTTTTGGTACCAAAGTTGTGACCTTGGGAGTACTTTTAAGGAATTTGGTATATAAATTCTTTTTGGAAAGACATTTCAATTATTACCATGATCTTTGACCTTGGAATTTGACTAAAACTTTATCATTTTGATTTGGTACCAAAGTTTTTGACCTTGTTTTACTTTAATTGTTCTTTATTACCACTAGTGTTTCACAAACATATTTTGTTTTTACATGTTTTCAAGGGTGCAGTAATATTTGGAGCCACATGGCAATTTTAATAGTCTCCCATTTACATGAAAATAAAAAAGAAAGTCATTGAATATGAAATTCTGTTTTAATTATTTTCTCAGCATAGAAAACAAAATTCTAAAGTCTCGATGGAATATATCCAGTATACTGGTCTGGGTATTTATCTTGTATTGCCCACACACACCTTTGAATGAACTGCCTCAATCCAACACTAAGGCACCCATGATCTCAAGAGGATAAAACTTCTAATGTGCACCATACCCTTGTTGTAATCTTCATCCTGTTGCAAAGCATACATTTGAAGCACGAGCTCATGAAGGACTAGAAGTAGAAATCCCACAGTCAATATAGTATCTGATAGTACCTTTGTAGTTGTCGAACAAGCTGACTGTTATATCATATTTAAGTTAGCCAGTGCATTTGTAAAGATATATTCAGCATGTTAAACTTGCAGGATACTGAGACTGGCACCCATTTGGCCCTCTATCTGTTTAGGCAGATCTAAACAGTTGACTTCCAACTGTGTTTGATCATAGGGATGAGGATTAAATCCTCCTTGTCAGACCTGCTGCATAATCAATGTTTTGGAAGAAATGTTAGCTGTATTAGCAATTCTTTCCTTTCCTCATCTGTTATTTCCATGTGTGCCTGCAACACATAATTATTAAAGTTAATGATTTATGTTTTAATTATATGAAAAGCATTTTGCATACATCAATTTCATTGAAAAAATTACTTTGTCTTTTATATGTACTCAGTCTCTTTATCTCTCATAATGAGCAAGAACTACCACATCTCCACTGTGTGGGCCTATGGTGGGGTTTTGTGCCTTTTGCCCCCCCCCCCTCTTATTGGGCTTGAGGTTGAGTTGCTCTCCAATCTAATTTTGTTCTAGGACATACACTTGGTCTTAATGGACTTTTACATTTATTTACAACGTGGAATTCTTGTGAATACCAATGAAACTTCTGAAGTATTCTTATATATTTAGATCTATATAAAAAAAATATATACACCTTACTGGAATTTATTAATTGTAAAAATGGGGAATATAATAAATATAGCACCAGCTTTGGAAGAAGAAAAAATACATGTAAGAGAGACAATTAAATTACAATGCATTGTACGTCTATAAAGCTCTAGTATCACGAGTATATTATATTATATAGGCCTACATTGTATGTGTGAATAGTAAATGCATGGTTTACATTGTTTTTTGAAAGGGGGTAGTATTTTATGAGAATATGTTTCATCAATTTGTCAAAACCAACATGCATTATTGGTTTTTTAAAGCGTAAATTGACTCTAACAGTATTCGTTACAAAATAGATCTAATTATATATTCAGCAAGGAGTTTATGTTTCCCCTTCGGTGCCCCATGTGTTTCGTGAAGCAAAGTACACATGGCTATGTTTGTAGTTCAAAACATCGTACTAGTCGAGATCTAAGATGGCAATCGTCTTATTTTTATAAGATGGTTATCTATTAAAGCTGCCAGTGTTAACGATGTCCTACGTAAAGATAAATATTCAAATGACCCTCTTCTCAAAGTCGATAAAGTAAACAAATAGCACATACCTCTTCTTCCATCTGATTTCCCGCGGACATGCGCGTTGAGCTTAAATACGCACTTCCTTCATTCATATTCATGAAAAGGCAGTAACTCAATAATTGCAGAAAACGCCTAATTACTTTGTTATTACAATGATTAATTATTCGTAAATTTGTGGAAAGTGTTATTTTAAACTAAACAACACGTTTCTTTGTTCATCTTATCTTTTTGTTTTAGAAAAAAAAATCGCCTTTTCCGTCGCGTGTATACCTTTAAACCTAAGAAGTCCGTGTAAATGTTCGTGTACTAAACGAAATTGTTATAAGACACAGAAGGAATTCTAGCTTATTATAAGCAGTATCATGTAAATCAGGTGATTCTAATTGTACCATTTCAGAAGAAGAAAAAACACATACGTGTTTCATTTTTCTCTTACTGCATAAGGTTGCTCACTGATATGCAAAAGCGTATGTCTCCCACATCTGCTGAGCCAGATCCTCACCATTCGTATTTGAATCATGAGTCCTTTGATCACGGTTGAACGTGCTATGATGATATGTAGCTTCCCATGTCATTCAGGTGACATATTGCCGTTGGTCTTCGTCCGCCCTCGTGCGTCGTCCGTTAATGATTAACATTTTTAGCTTCTTCTTGAAAACTACGAGACAAATTGTTACCATTTTGGTTTGAAGCATCTCAAGGATAAGAGGAATGTCAATTGAGAAATTTATTACCTTTCAACACCTGGGACCTCATGGACGGGACCAAATATGCTATAAAAGGCCATCTTCTTTACCCCACACATTTGGGAGAATAATTAATTGCATGGATATATGTCCATAAAGCTATCTACCTAAATTGTAAAATTCATGACTCCTAAGTCAGGGGTTCAAACCACAGGAACCTGAAGTGTGGATAGCTTGTATAGATCTTATGTACATACCCCCTTTCTAGAAAGAAATCATTTTTATACAGAACCAATAATTTATCCAAAATATGTTATTTCCCCATCGATCACCCCCACAGGTCGTTCTAAATAGTCAGTTTCAACCTGATGTAAGCTTTAGAGATGGCCACTTGCGAGATACTAACATATATTATCTTTTTATCGCTAACAATACTTTGAAGAAGGAAAACAAAATACTTCTCCAATTGTACTTTGTATTTATGTACATGCATATATCCTGACATTATCTGACTGTTTGTCAGTGCTTGATATAAACAGATCATCTTATTGACCTTTGATTGCATAGTACTTGAATTTTGGACATACATGTTACATGCATATTTTGTGTTTACTCATCTTAAATTGTCACACAGTAAAGGGTATACTAAGTTTTAAGAACGTATGTCCGATCTTTGTTTTTGTAACATCTAGACAATATAATATGTTCAAACCAAAAGCAATATCAATTGACAAGGACTTAAACCAGTAAGTTACAAATGTTTGGGGGTTTTCACGAAAGACACTAAGACACCCAAGAAACATACCTGTAACGCGTGAAAAGTGTGACTTCATCTATTATCAGAAGATTAATTGTATATCATTTAACGTCTCTCTCGATTTTTTTTTTTTTACACTCAAGGCCCTTTTATACTGAGCGCGAACACGACCGCGAACGCGGCGTTCGCATTGTATTGCTTAACTTCATTTTGAAGGATATTGTTTATACTCACGGCGAACGCGGCCGAATTCATGTTCGCGCGGAATACCGCGGAGATAGTCTCCAGAGCGAATTTTTGGGAAAAGACCGCGCGAACAATTTTCATTAGCCAATCAGAATGTGAGGTCAAAAGTCATACTTGTCTGTGACAATTCAGGCTTCATCATGCCAGGTGACAGAACAGAACAACTCATTCTCTTAATCGAGGAACATTCAATTATCTATGATAAAAGCCGAAGATATGTAGCTCGCCATGGCCAAACATCACCAAGATCGGTGAAGGGCTTCAAATTTAGACCTTTGCTCGGCGCTTACTGTCATTGAGCAGTGAGGGTTCTTTAGTGTGCCACACTTACTGTGACACGGGGCATCCGCTTTTAGGGTCATTTCTGAGGACCCGTGACATCCACACTTTTATGCAGAGCGTTTGGCGATAGAATTGTCACTACCTGTTTTAACGAATTAGGTTTGTCGCGGCCGGGATTCGAACCCCAACCTTCCGCATGCGGGACGACCGCTCTAAGCTCTAGGCCTTCGCGGCGGTTAATTATTTGTCCAAACTGGCTAGATTCCTTGTGGTTGTGTTAATGGTGTAATAATACAAGATACACAACATAATTAGAATCAGTTAATTGTGCAATTTATTCAATCTAAAGGAATATATTCAGTATTATCTTATCGCAGATACAGCATTTTTGTATTGATAAAGTTATGCATTACAAAATAATTCGTAAGTTTATGTTCTTTTACACACAATAAAAAGGAGTATGTACAGTTAATAGGTTTACATGAATGTCCATTTTCTCACAAGCGTGTTTCACGTTTACATGCCAGTACATGTAATTGAATAAAAAGAAGGAGGGTGTATTACAACATCTGATATTCATCTTGTTTGACTATCCTCTTTAGTTGCACAAAACTGCATAATGATGAATAGAATTACTATTGAAACAAGAGACATATACACCTTAACTGTCACCGGTATAGAATGTAACATACAGCTACTCAATGCAAAGCTGAATTAATCAAAGGAAATCTTAATTTAAAAAAAATAAATAAAAAATTGTACATAGTTATTTCAACGTCGTACTTGTATAATTAAAGTGCATTTTAAAAACAATACATGTATGTACTGTATTTTCGTAATACGACTACCGCGACCTGAAAGTTCAGTAACTAGTCTTCACACTCTTCATAACTACACATATACTGTAGTATCCTAATTCTTACTTATATCTTCCGTAATACCTGAAACCCTAGCACAGGTGTAAAGACAGTTATTTTAAAACTGTGATAAAGAAATGTATGCTTTTAATAGCTTTGCATTAAATATCCACTGATTATAAAGAAACCCGAGGAAGACGATTCTTGAACATTGATATACCCATGAAGACTACGACCTAAATTAAGAACTTTTCCCTGGCCAAAGGGTACATGATTTTATAGATGACTAAACCTTAACCATAGTGAAGTGACTATGATATACACAGTTTTAGTTTATTGATTACAATGGTCATGTACTTGTATACCATTACGTTCAAATGTTAATGCAAAAGGTTACTCAAATGATTTAAAAATCACATTCTATAGTTTGGTGTAAGTGTTGACATCTGACCAATGATCAATTTATCTTAAACTTCGGTTTCAATAGTTATCCTTTCTCCTCTGATGTTTGATTCTGCGATGGTTAACCTGTCATTGAAGTTTTGTAAATCATTTTTCAGACTTTCAACGTCACTTTTAGTAGCCATCGTAGAGTGCATATCCGTCAATCGTTGAGTGATTATTGTAAACATACTTCGAAGATTCTCAGAATCAGAGTCTTGATTGTTGCTTGGTATTGAAAACTTGGACAAACAATTATATGGAAGGTCCAGGGCATCAAGTACCTTATCTATAGGAGTCATTAGGCATGATCCATAGGACGTCTTTGCAACAACAATTCCAATGCATTTTAGAACGATTGGATTCTCGTTGTGAATAGCGAACACGAGAGCTCCAGAATCTCCACTACTCGCAAAAGCTTGTCGGGAGTCGGAAGGATGGGTGGGATCTATCCTTGGCAAAACTTCTAACTGTCCAAAATATCGAACAACGAAGGAGTTGTCGATCTTTACACCGCAGTCATCTATAATATTGGCACAGCTTCTGCCCATTTTTAACGAACCAAGCGTTAGTCCACTGGAGGCGCCCACCTTTATGACTTGCTTTCGGAAATTGAAGTTAGAAATTTTCTCCATTTGTCCATTCGAAAAATGCGGTACATGTTGCACTGAAAAGCCTAAATATTGTATTTTGATATTAAACACAGCTACTCTACAGTTCATCACTCCATTTTAACAAACGACCTACTGTACTTCTATCAATGTAATCACGAAATTATACTAATTCTGTCAAAATCATGGTACAGATAAATAATTTCAAAAAATAGAGATATGACACTATAAGGAACAGGATATACGATATTTGATCAAACGTGATACATACCGGCTTCGTTTAACTGATTTTCTGAATAAACATCCGAGAAGCATCCGTCACTAGGGTGTCGATCTGTAATCTCTACCAGGGCTGCATCAACACTAACGTTTGCTGGTTGTCCTGCATCAAATACTGCTTTTGTAATTTTACCAATTTCATTATTTTCTCTATCAAATACTCGTATTATCTCTCTCCTTCGAACATACTCGCTTGCCAATTGGTTTTGCAACACATTTGTTGGTAAAACAACATGAGCACATGTTAAAAATGCTTTACCAGGTGAATTTTGCAGATCTACAAATCCCCCGAGAGTTCCAAGTTTTGCACAGTCATCTGCATGTACATTTTCACTCATGCGTAGTCCTCTTACTGCGAGGCTGCATGTTCCTTCTCTGACATCAACCTCAAATCCACTCACTTTCTCTGGAAACACTCTTTCTCCGATAGGTATCACTCCCTTTACATGGCAGTAAATAACAAGAGTTGGTGTCTTTTCTATCCGGTAGGAACTCGTGTTAAATCCTCTGGATCGGACATTGGATACATTTATTAAAGAAATGTTACTGTGGTTATTGAATAAGTCAGACAAATCATTTTCATTCACACGCATTGTCGGTTTTGTCGAGTCATGTAACTCATATGGAAGTAACCCAATTGCCTCTGAATTGCATTCATTTGCTGACACTAGTAGAACATCAAAGCCCCAAAGTGATCTACTGTTCCTTTCTGTGCTTTGCTGTGTAACAACAACTACAATATCAAATCTCCAGATGTTATCTCGATGTGATCGTTCGATATCAAGAACATTTCTCGAATTTCTTCCAACCCATATTTTCGAAATTGCAAACTTGGGCTCAAAGATTTCGCGACATTTTTGTTTTATGACCTCAACAATGGTATGATAAACTAAATTGTGTTCAGGATTTCCCACACAAATAGCATCACATAGATATCTACGTCTCTCTTGTGCAAGCATGAAATAGAATTTTATAGAACAAACATTCTTTTCTCTACCAGCATGTGCTATGTTTTGAAGAAGTTCGTCAACGGTATAAAGTCCTCCTGATTCAAACAAGGTGTGTTCTTTGGCATGACAAATAGGTTTCCTTTGGGTGTTTTTGATATCAATGGAATCCGACATCGATTTCCGACGACTACAGTGCAAAATGGTGGGAATTGTTATATAACCGTCGAATGGAACATGGAATGCGACTGCATTTAAAAATGAAGTTAGAGAATCCAATAGCATATATCCTTTCAGTGTTGCTAAATCCTTTAACATATTTTCTGAGCAACTGCACTGATTTTTTACTGGATGTTCTGCTTCAAGATCTTGCGATTCTATCCCTGATGGTGAATAGGGGAATCCTCTGCTAAAATGCATCGAAAGTGAACCAAAAAATGTTCTTCGGCGCAAATCTTTGGAAAGCATGGAGCGATGATGTGTTTGAAAGATGTTTCCTGATTGAATTATCGTTGGCGGACCGGAGTGCACTCTTTGAGTAGAAGAGGGAATTCCAATCGCTTTACCGAAGCGTTTAGTTTTATCATCGCTCAATTGTTTTTCATTTTCATTTTTCCACACATCTACAAATACAAATCATTCAATAACTTTATGTCACCGAACATGTTTATCACATAGCCTTAGCGGATGTGTACTCAATTCTTACCGTTTGCAAAATATACAATTATTAGATACCAATCATTAGATTTGACGTGCACAATATTTATTGCAAACGCGATTTTGGCGAATTTCTCTTTGTAAGAACTACATTTCGATTTTTAGAAGAATGCTGTGTACTTGATTTAAGAACATTCTCAATTACTAAGAATGCAAATTAACTAGGATACGTTTACATAATTACACTCGATTTATTTTCTTTAACAAGGTGAAGATAACGAACAGTGATCAATCTCATAACTCCTACAAGCAATACAAAATAGATAGTTGGGCAAACACGGACCCCTGGACACACCAGAGGTAGGATCAGGTGCCTAGGAGGAGTAAGCATCCCCTGTTATAAAATATTCTATTGTATTGCATTGATTTCTCCAATATTTTTTTTTTCCAATTGAAACTGTTCTTAATGATTGTATCACCTTTAGAAGAAAATTAGACTTTGTTTCCTTTGAATAATAACTTCATATATTGAGAACTTTGGAAATGCAGATTTAAGCGTATAAACAATGATTACTATGCAAATTAGTTTGTCATGTGACGTGCTGCTGGTGACAGAAATTCAGAAACATGTCACGTGTATATATGTATATACGGTTTTTGATTTCTAAAACTCATGACAGAAACCAAATGACATCTTTAAACCATCATACAGAATCTACTTTATTAAGGAGTAATTTATACATGTATGCACTGTGTATTTTTGATGGGTGTCCGTTATTTTACTGTGTTTTAGCTCTACTAGATATTACTACGGTCATTGTTAAGTGTTTAATTGTAACAACTAGCATCATATTTATGATTTAGCCTCAACTGTTTTCTTAGCTTCAAATCGTGTAGAAGAAATATCAAATAAAAGCAACCATATCAGCTTCATATTTGAATATTTTATTGAACATATATGTTAACGACAAACTGACAACTCAACTCAATGACGAACGATGACTTCAGCTTCTCTATCTTCAACTACCCAAATTTATATAGCAATATTCTATTACATGTAACTTCTACGCGAGAAGAAAAAATCTCTCGCTGTGGCCTTCAATTCGACATTTAGATATATCGATGACGTTTTGTCTATTAACAATAATATATTTCATTCATATGTCGATTTGATATATCCCTGTGAGCTCGAAATAAAGGACACCACAGAGTCGTCCACTTCTGCTTCATACTTAGATATTTTATTGAAAGTAGACATTAACGGCGAACTGACAACTCAACTGTATGACAAACGGGATGATTTCAGGTTCTCCATCGTCAACTTCCCATATTTATGTAGCAATATTCCATTATCACCTGCATATGGTGTTATATATCTCAACTGATTCGATATGCAAGAGCTTGTTCTGTGTATAGTCAGTTTTTAAATCGATGTAAGCTACTGACAAACAAGTTGATGGTACAGGAGTTTCAACAGTCTCGATTGAAGTCAGCATTTCGCAAGTTCTATGGTCGTTATAACGATCTAGTTCGTCAATACAACCTCGCATTGGGTCAAATGCTGTCTGACGTGTTTTATACCGATTGTTAAGCCGTTCTTGACACACTGATTTTGACTGCGGATACCTCCCTTTACCTGATCAGGATATAGGGCTCACGGCGGGTGTGACCGGTCAACAGGGGATGCTTACTCCTCCTAGGCACCTGATCCCACCTCTGGTGTGTCCAGGGGTCCGTGTTTGCCCAACTATCTATTTTGTATTGCTTATGGGAGTTATGAGATTGATCACTGTTCGTTATCTTCACCTTGCATGTATCACCTACGTATGGTGTTTACGTCTCTCAACTGATTCGATTCGCAAAAAAAATGTTTTGCTTATGATTAATCTTTAAATCAAGACAAGCAACCGACAAATAAGTTGATGCGTCATGGATTTCAACATTACCGATTGAAAACGACATTTCAAAAATTATATCGTCCATATCATGATCTAATTTGCATATACAATCTGTCAAATGCAGTCTGGTGTGTTTCATACCAATTGTTAGACCGTTCTTTTAAATCTGATTTCGACTGGATTACTTACTCCGTTTACCTAATCATGAAATATGTCACCGGTCATTAGAGGATGCGTACTCCTCCAAGGTACTTGATCCCACCTCTGGTATGTCCAGGGGTCCCTTTTTGCCACACTCTTGATATCGTATTCTTTATGGGATATATTAGATTGATCACTGTTCTTTATATTTAATCTTAATCTATATGGTTTGTCCGCCAGGACGTATTCACAGCTTGGTTTCACTTATCTAATTTAGTTCCTACATGTTCTGCATAACTTCACATCAATGAAATGGGGACCTAAACTTTCTTCTGTGAATTTATAGTATGTGTAGTGGTTGCGCAAGCTGTAATGGTGTTAAATGATTTGTTCAGCTATTACAGATGATTTCATGGCGAACACTGTTCAGGGATTAGTTTTGATGATGTATTCAATCTTTACCACCGTTGGACAGGTACTGTTGATTGAATTCAGGGGCTTAATTATCAGCGATAATGACATGTTTGACTCAAAATACAATCACTTTTTATCATACGTGTGTGTTGATTTTGTATTTATATAAATTTACTGTGTCAACAACTCATCTGTATCCAAGATGTCTGTCACTTTTTTCCTGCAAGATAGTATGAATAGCACATTACAAACAATTGCTTGGAAATATGTGCACTTACGCAATTCATCAGTAGAATCGGATATCTCAAAGAAGGCGCTGTCATTAGATTCAGATCTAGATCTTGAATGAGCCTGTAAGAAAACCGTTATAATAATTTCTTCTACAGTATCTTCTTTACTCCTTTTATCAATTTAGGCTTGACCAATTCGGGTGTATAGACGATTAGAAAGTTCACTATGCTTTTGAACACACTTGTACCTTGGCCGCGTCAAACCTTACATGTAGATACTGCTCCTTCACCGAAAGCTATACATTTAAATGTGAGAGTCACAAGTCTTTCGGGTAATACCTTAGAACAAGGTTACATGTTCACGTAGCCTTGAATGTTACCAGTAGGTCTACATTTGTGGTTCTTCACCTACAGCTGGTGTGCTTGAAAAAAGTCTCAAAGGAACATTGAAACAAACAACATAAGCTTTTATGCTGTGGAAAGTCAATGGGTCTAGATATATTCTTGCAATTTGAAAATTTTAACAAGGATACTTATATAACTACTTCGTACTATTGGTTACACAGTTAGTTAGTGACCTGATACGGAAAATACATGGTCTGGAAAGAAAACCAGAAGCCTCGCCCGATACGGGTTTTCTTTTCACACCATGTATTTTTTTACGTATCAGGTCACTAACTAACTGTGTAACGATTTTTTTCACATCGAAGACCTCTAACTGTATATGTGGGGGTCTATATCATACAACTTATCGCTTCGCCAATTTTTGTCACGGATGTAAGTCAAACCCGACAATAAATTCTTCCCTCAATACGGATTTTGTTCGCATGATACGATTTTTTTCACGGCGTCATGTTACCAATATCTGACCAATTAGATCTCAACAATTTTGTCTGAGGCGATATGAAATGTAATATGGTCGGTGTTCAATGTAAGATTTAAAAAAAATGATTTCACTGGAAACTTAAATCAATACATATATGCTTTGTGTAGTGTTCATCATGAATTCTTAACCTGTATCCTAAGACTTACTTCGTTATTTACCGCCGTAAAATGTCTGAAATCTCGCCAGAAACGGCGTGAAATCACTTATCAATCAATCAACTGTTATTTACTTCTTTGATTAGACGCACAAGTACTCTGAAGTGGCTATCAAAAAGATGCTGGAGTTCCTCATTGATAATATCGTCTCCATGTAGGTAGTCTTTTGTAATCAGATCTTGCAACAACTTGTAATGTAACACGTATACGGTACCAATTTTGATGCACCAGATGCACATTTCGACAAATAATGTCTCTTCAGTGATACTCAACCGAAATGTTTGAGATCCGAAATAACATTAAACTTGTAAGAGCTATTTTAGGGAGAAACAGGGTGCCAAAAAGTGGAGTCAAATTCGTGTAAGGCTGTAAGAATCACCATAGACATGATTATATATATATTTTTAAATTATCTAATTGGTAAAAATACACCCTGTCATTGGATCTAATGTTGTTTGAGGTATTTCATACCCATTGTTAGGCCGTTCTTTACATATGTTTTTGACTACAAATTATTCTGTTCACCTGATCGATCAGAGGGGTCATAGCAGCAGGTGTTTCCAATGGTCTGCAGTACGCTACTAACCTACTAACAGTTTTGTAATCTTATTTGTATATATATTGTTTTATATTGATCACTGTTCGTTATTTTGATACTGTCTCTTTTTATCAAAATACAAATTTATCATTAAACTTAGAATTCAACTATGCATTAAATTAATAACTGGTAAGTATTACAAGGTTCAGATAACAAGTGAAGATAACGAACAGTGGTCAATCTCATAGCTCCCATAAGTGTACAGATGGAGTGTAATAATCATAGTGAACGTTTTGCACTGCATACAATAGGCATTCACCCTGGAACATGTTTTAAGAAATTTGACACTCCTACTCTCGAGATGCAATAAAAGTGCGAAGTGAAAAAAAAAAAAAAAGCATTCTGAGAGTATTGCATGGCAATCCATAATCCCATACCGGTTGCAAAAATTACTGTACCACAACAATATTCAAAGTCCATTATGTAGGTTATGGTAAAAGGGAAAATTGGGGAACCAGGATAGGAATGTTTGGAAATCAACTACTATTCGAGGAGAGACTAGACCAGGAAAAACGACAAATCTATGATTAGGTTTAGGTCTTTGACCAAGTCAGTGAACTCATTACTGTGACATGTAGGTGATCATGAATGATTTAGCTATATTGTTGTATTACTATGCTAGAATTTTTAATGAGTGTATTTCTCTTATCTACAGAGATACGAAACTTGGATGCAAACTAACAATTCATGCTATAGTCCAAGGGCCATAACTTAATGAAAAACCAATGGACCGAGATGGAATTCGAACTTGATCTGTAGCTTGTTATGACAAAGCAATGTACCGAATATCAAATGAATATCCGCTAACACAACCAAAACAAGTCCGGGAAACTGATAATTCAGGGTATTTTTCTAAGTTCGTTAACTTAATGAAAAATCAACGGACCGAGACGAAATTTGAATTTGATCTGTAACTCGTTATGACATAGCGATGTACTGAATATCAAATGAATAGCCGCAACCACAACCAAAAAAGTCCAGAAAATTGATAATTCAAGCAATATTTTCTAAGTCTAAGGTCCAAAACTAAGTAAAAAATTAACGGACCGAGACGACATTCGAACTTGAACTGTAACTTGTTATGGCAAAGCAACGTACAAAATATTAAATAAATATCTGCAAGAACAGATAAAAAAGTGCGGAAAACTGGACTGACGGACAGACGGACGGACGGAGCGCAAACCTAAAGTCCCCTTCGACTTCGTCGGTGGTGGACTAAAAAACCTTTATTGTTACAACATGCCGCTAGGCCGTTCTTTACAAACTGGTTTTGACCTAGGATTACTCCGTTTATCTGATCAAGAATTAGAGGTCACGGCGGGTATGACCCATCGACAGGGGATGCTTACTCCTCCTAAGCATATGATCCCACCTCCGGTATACCCATGGGTCCCTGTTTGCCCAACTCTTATTTTTATATTCCTTATAGGAGTTATGAGATTGATCACTGTTCTTTATCTTCACCTTTTCCATTGAAGTGAAATACTTATAAATATGTGGAAAAGTTAGCATTGGATGCTTCATGTAATTATAAGATTATTTTTAGTACTCAAACCAAAACTGATCGTCACTGCATATTTGCACTACTTTATTTGCATGCGTATTTTACATACCATTTCTCCTGTTCAGGGAATTAGCACTCAGTGGAATGTGAACATACGCTTCCAATTTCCTAAAAATGAAATTTTAGAGATGAAATAGTAAATTTAATTTCATTCATAAAAAAGTACATGGATTACTTGTGTGATCTAGAAATACCAGGCAGCATTTCTGTACGTTTTCATTAAAATCTACATGATAATTCAAACTATTCTGGATTTATTTCACTGCAAACTTTTGTAAATACTGTGAATGATTATCAGCTAACCGTGTGATTCTCGTTTTGCTAAATGACGTAACGGCCTCTTACAAATAATTGCAGTGACAAACATTTGTTCTTCCCCTACAAAATCTAAAATAGCGCCTGCTTGCCTGAGCATGTGTGGGTACATTGATGTTGAATGAACATTTTTTTCCTGCAGATTCCACGAACACAACCTTCCACTTGTTACAACGAACACACTTATAACGAAGCCATGCCTATTACGATGTGATAGTTATTCCCCGGTGAGAGAAAACTACCGACATTTTGTATTGGATATAACGAAGTTTGGTTATAACGAACTGTTTTTCGCTGGCCCTGGAGGATCGTTATATCCGTGTTTACTGTAATCGCTTGTATTTTACGAATCTGGTACTGATATATACGAGGGGCCTCGTACATCTATGAATCAATTTATACATATAGGTCCTTCACTATTACATTCATTATCGTACACATCAACATGCCTTAGATACGTAATTTGGTCCCTTGGCAAAGTACATGTATTTTCTTCGGCGTGGTGTGTTTTTCTTTTTTTTCAACTTGACCCCCTTGGAATCAAGAATGCACTTACCGGTATATTGCGTTTATGCTAATCATACATCTATACCCCAGATCCTTTCATCATTAATTACATCTACCATTGATTTCCGTATCTTTTTTTTTTAAAAATCGTATAGTGTTTAAGTGCCTTAATGAGAAAAGCAGATAAAAGAGATCAGTATACAACATTCGTTTTGTTAACTACAGAAGAAAAACCAAGACTTGTTTGGCTCGTGGTCGTTCGACAAGACAATGAACTTGGACTATTAGTGACTATAACATTTTAAGCCTCATCTCAAATCATTTCATTTCAAAAGTGTTTTCTATGAACAGTTTACCCACGGCCTTAACTGCTTTTGTACATGTACCATTGACTCCTCTTTTAAAAGAAAACTAAAAATGGAGAGAGAGAAAGTCAATGCTAAAAATGCAGTTAAGGCCATAGGCAATTCGTTTTGTATCAAGCTATTCATGTCAATATATGTACAACAAATATCACCATTATCATCTTATAACGATCTAGTTTGCCAATAGGAGTTATCAAATGTCGATTTTTTAAAATTTTAAAGAACTTTTAGTAAATTTTAAATCACAAAACTGTTCTCAAATCAACAAAATCAAACACATGACTTTTGAACAGTTTACACGACCATCCATCACGGTAAATCAAAGACTGGATTTTTGCTTTTGTAGCCAGTTCTTTCTTTCACAAAAATGGAACCGAAAATATGCATATCTAGTGATCATTCATCCAAAAAAATTGCTCAGTTAAACACCACTATCATTCCATGCACAAGTACTCTAAAATTTATATTAAATAAATTATTTATTTCCTCAATGACAATATATTCGTAGTCCTTGGTGATCAGGTATTCCAACAAGTTGGTTGGGATTCCCATAGCGACGAATTGTGTTTCTTTATTAGCTGTCCCTTTTTATATTCTAATGAGGTATATGGTTTTTTTTCAAAAGCTTCTATGCGAAAAGATATGTGACCTTCAACTCGACATTTAGGCATATCGACGTTTTATCTACTAACAATAATTTTAATCCATTATTCGATTCCATATACACCTGTAAACTCGAAATAAGACATCACAGAGAGACTTCCACATCTGCTCCGTACTTAAATAATCTAATGAACATACATGTTAACTTCCAAGTAACAACTCGACTTTATGAAAAAACGAGGTGACTTTAGCTTCTCCATCGTCAATTTCCCATATTCATGGAGCAATATTTAATTATCATCTTCATTTGGTGTTTATGTAATCTATATTAAGTTGTGCTGCAAATTTAATCGGACACATCCATTATCAAAAAGTAAATTGTATTCATTCATTTATATTTTTGAAAGCTCTTTAGTCCTCCTACATAAATGATAGGTCATGTATTAATGTCGGTTTAGAAAATGAGTATTCAAATCAAATTGTTTCCTTATTTTGTTTCCAACTTTAAATGAAATATTTCACATTACTATTTCCGTATATTTGGTTGCAATGTTTCAATCTGACGCTTTGTATTGAAATAATGCAGTATGAAAATAAAATCCCGGGATTTATCAATACCTTCTCAATAGCCCGATATTCTTCCCCATTCACAATGGAAAATAAATAGATTTTTGTTCATTTTGTGGGAAAAAAATTAGATTACTGATAACTTATTTTAAAGAAAATGATGCTCATTATAGATGACCATAGTTGGCTATTGAGGGGAAATATCTCCTCTATTTAAAATACATTATAGCTTTTAAATGGATTGGAGAGAGAAATTTGCCGCACACTATTCTATTCACCTTATCAATGAATTAGAAGAGACATGCAGTGCTTTTATAATAGGGAAGTCACTTTGTTGTGTTAGTACCATTATTTAAACCTTTAGCGAAATTAGTCTGGTGTGGTGATAGCTTTTAATAAAGAGTTTTGTAAAACATCTGGAATATTGCCAAAACGACGTAAAGTCATAATCAATCAACTGAGTTTTGTTCAAGTCATACTACAAATGTATGCAACATATTTTTGAAACACTCTTCTCTATTATTTTCTCTGAAGACTTTAATACAGTTAAATCTCAGTTGTTTACAAGTCATATCTTACAGTACATAAATAAAAAGGAAAACCTTTCAAGCACCCCCTCTTATCAATCTAGTTATCGCTATGGTAAAGTGAAGTGTTCTAATTAAAGGCGTTACCTTTTTTCAAAATGATTTCTATCTTTAAGCATTTTGACTAAAATATCACCCATTCATTTCATAGACTATTATTCGAATTTTCCAAAACTCTGAGAAAATGTCTTTAAAGATGAATAGCAAATTTACATTGGTTAAATGATGCCTAGCTGTCAATAGAAAGGTTATCATTATTCAAAATTACTTCTGACGAAAGAAAAAATTATATACATATACTCATATGAAATGCGGATCCTCATCTATATATAGATGTCAGCATTTCGCAAATTCTATGTTCATTATAACAATCTAGTGTGCCAATACAACCTTTCATTTGGGTGAAATTCTGCCTGGTGTGTTTCAAAACGATTGCTAGGCCGTTCTTGACACACTGATGTTGACTGCGGATATCTCCGTTTACCTTATCAAAGTATAGGGCTCGCAGCTGGTGTAACTGATCGACAGGGGATGTTTACTTCTTCAAGGCACCATATCTTACCTCTGGTGTGTCCAGGAGTCCGTGTTTGTTCAACTCGCTATTTGTATTGCTGGTAGGAGTTATGAGATTGATTAATGTTTGTTATCTTCACCTTTCATGGATATCACAATGAACATGACAAACACTATATGCCATGACCATATTCAGAAAGGGGCAACTAATTCTTCATTGATTCCTTTGAAACTGAGATAACCACTAAATAGGGAATGGTGAGATCAATGTCACAGGAAAGTTTAATGTAAAACACATAGTGCAATGCCAGAGTTGAATTGCTACTACTAATATGTAGCAGTGTAAAAGTTTTCATGAAGATATTGTCAATAGTTGCTTTGAAACTGAGCTTAACATCAAATAGTAAAAAGTGAAATCAAGGTCAAAGGAAATATCGAGGTCAAAAATATTAATCCAGTTGAATAGATGCCACCAATATGTATCAGCATATAAGGTTTGATAAAATATCGAGAATAGTTTCTTTCAAACTGAGCTAAAGAAGGACAGACAGAATGCGGATATGGCAAACACTATACACCCAGGTCATATACATGCCGAACATAAAAATAATTTACCAAGCACAGTTTACAATTAAGAGTTATTCCCCTTTATAGTTTTTGAAATGATACATAATGATCTTCTTACGATATGTCATTATTGATAAAAAGATTTATCATACGCGACTATTACTTTTTAAATCATAGACTGAATAAACTTGAATATTCAAAAACTTATCATGATGAAAAAAAATATAGAAATACAAAATAAACAATACAATGCATACCTATGCGTGACATAGAGCCATTCCTGATCACATTCAGCAGATACTCCTATTATATACTGGTATTAATCTATATATCCAAAGTCATACTAATCGTGACAACTTATGTAACACTACTTATCCACACAAGGAAATCAAAACAGTAAAAATAGTTCAGTACTAGTGGAATAACTAATATTTCACTGTGACTATTTCCTTCTTTAGAAAAGCAATGCTATTTTACATTTTCGTTTTATTTATTTAGTTTTCAATTATAAAATACTCTGTCGTCATGAAGAACGACCTGTCCTAGGTCGTCATATTGCTCGTGTCGTTGGTCATTTTACGGTAGATCGACCCTCATGTGATGTCATAGGCTTTTGCACAAATCTTTATCAATCAAACTTTGCGTATGATAGAAATATTTCTCACATTATCACCAGTGTGAGATCGACTTTACCCATGTGAGACAGCCATGTGAGATTTTTCTGTCTCACACTGCTGCGACGTCATTTGATTGTGACGTCATATATTTTCTATGATTTACGTTACACGGTGAAGATTTACGTTACACAGTGAAGTAAAAATATTTTGCATTGCTATCTTTAAATTTTAATGTAGTATAGCTTTCTGGTGGACAACCTTGGGATTTTTAGTTTACACTTACAGTGTAAACCATTTTCGGGTATACTCTTTCTGCCTATCTAATTAGTTTTTGCATCGAAGTTCAAATGAGGATTTTGATAATCTAAAATTTTCTGAAAGCTCCTAATTTTATGCACTAAACTGTAGTTAAAATGTGAGAAAAATAATCCTTCATTATTTACTCGTGTGGGATAGGGAAATTCCACCTCTGGAACAAGATTCGCTGTCTAGGACTCGGCAAAGCCTCGTCCAAGACTGCGAATCTTGTCCCCTCGGTGGAATTTCCCTATCTCACACTCGTACTAATGAATGATTCTATTAATCTTTCTGAGGAACTTTATTTACTGAATAAAATAAAAAAGGAAACTTTTTATATTGAAAAAGGTTATATTGTCCATAAATAATCAATTATTTATGATAAAAAATGTCAAGGGCAATAAATCCTACGCTGGAATTACCTCTACTGCATGTCTATTATACAACCGTTTCCCTAACATCCACTATTAATATATACATATCTATGAATTAACAGGGTTTATTTTATTGTTAACATTCCAATTCTGTAATTTCAAGAAGTTTGATTTATTTCTATTAATACGTTTACAAAATCGTAAGATTTTCTGATGTTCACATATACTTGTGTTTTTGTATGTCTGACATCTATAAAACGGTGGTAACATATATATTTTCTTTGGTTGATAATTAAATCAAACTACTTGGAGTGGAAATTATTACAGGTTTTCCACTTTTAAACATTGGTATTGATAAGTCACATAAGGATGGGACTACCTTAAGTTAAAACACGTATAACAAGTTTAGAAAGATCTACACAAATACATGTAGTAGTATAATAGAATTATCCCAAAACCGATTGAGTATACTCGGCTAGTTCCTTTACTTTTTCAGGAGTATAGTTAACATTGGTTAGTTACACAAATGAAGTATCATGACGTGAATGAAAATATTATGACGTATATGAAGATATTATGACGTAACAGTGATTGCAAAGTATACTTATTCGATTTTGAGAAAAGTGGAGAAAAAAAACAACGAACAGTGATCAATCTCATAACTCCTATTCAACAGAGAGTTGGGCAAACACGGATCCCTGAATATACCAGAGGTGGAATCAGGTACCTAGGAGGCGTAAGCATCCCCTGTCGACCGGTCACATCCACCGAAATGCCTACATCTTGATTAAGTGAACGGATTTGTCCGTGGTCAAAATCATAAAAAGAACGGCCTACAATCGATGTGAAACACGTCAGACAGCATTTAAACCAATGATAGGTTGTGTTGGCAAACGAGATCGTTATAACAACCGTAGAAGTTGGGAAATACTGTTTTTAAATGAGACTTTTGAAACCCCTGCATCATCGTTCGTCATTGTGAGGAGCCTGTCACGATTTAAAAACTGATCATACGCAGAACAAGCTCTTGCGTATCGAATCACTTGAGATATATACACACCATATGCAGGTGATAATGGCATATTGTTACATGGATATGGGAAGTTGATGCTGAAGAGAATGAAATCATCCCGTTTGTCATAAAGTCGAGTTGTTAGTTTGTCGTTAATATCTATTTTCAATAAAATATCTAAGTATGAATCAAAAGTGGACGACTCTGTGGTGTCTTTTATTTTGAGTTTATATAGATAAATCGTTGAAAATGGCTTCCTATCTATTTTTGTAAAACAAAAGTTGACAATTGGTCTAGCTATAGGTGTACATGCGAAAACAAGGTTGTGTGATTTGTTTCATGCTGTGGTGAATCTTTAAAAACTACCCTTAAAAAGACAATATTTAAGACCATAACACCTATCGTATAAGTGTCATTTTTTTCCCCAGAACAATCACAACATTTAGTGAATTATGCACGATGCATATCACTTATGTTTATTGGTGTTTTAATGTTGATATCAATTAATCAATATATTGCGCAATGAATTAACCCGCTTCGTGAGTTTTAGTTTGCAGACATCAACATATAGATTACATTTTTGTATCTAACCTATGTAACACACCAATATCAGAATTCCGTCTTTATAAACCTCTTCTTATGCATCTACTGATGATATCCACTTGTTCCAACTTTTCAACAACATCCCTTCTTCTCTTCAATGACTTGGAATTACACGCAGTGACGTGGATTTCGTTTTATATCTTAAAATGAGTACATATTTCACATCTTGAGCAAAAGGGTTTTGCGTATACTATATCATTTGGTACATACCAAGTCTAAGCTTCATGGCTGGGCAATCAATAATAATCAATGATTGTCAGTATTCATGCGTTCTGAACGCTGTGTTTGAACTTATTTAGAGTATACAAAACCCACAACAAACAGTAGTAAAGTGTTGGGTGGCGTGAACAACCAACAAAAGCAGGAGATCAAATAAAGATGCTGATAGAGCGATAAAAATCCACACTACACTTGGAATTGTTTATCTCTCTCTTTCTCTCTCTCTCTCTCTCTCTCTCTCTCTCTCTCTCTCTCTCTCTCTCTCTCTCTCTCTCTCTCTCTCTCTTTCTTTCTTGAAGTTTGTTATGTCTCATTACCAACATTTCATTAGAATAGTATAAAATGAGCACCTTCCATCTTGTTTTCAGGCTTCATAAAGCTACACATCCAGGAATTTAACATTAGATATAAATGAACCTTCGACCACCTGGCTACAGATTACTGATAAACCTACTTGGCGGGCACTAATTACATATGTATCAAAACCAACCAGATCAAACTGTACCAGTTAATGTAAATTCCGATTATCATGATTAAAGAATAACAATACTGAAGGGTTATTATAAGTGAAAAGGAAGCCACAAAGTGTTCAATTATTCGTGTGAAACATGCATTTGATTCCGAGCAAAACGAGGGATCAAATCGAGTGTTGAGACAAAAGTTTAACAATATACTTAGTACATGTTTATGCTATTTTAATGAAGTGTTAGTGATGGGACATAGTGGAAATTTCGCGCGAGAAAAATCCTAACTCTAGTGCGATAGTATATTACTATCAGCATAATTACATATATCTGATTTCCTGTTTCCGTTGGTTGTCCAGGTCACCAAAAACGTTTTCTAATGTTTATGTGCGTGTATTATTCAATATTTACTATAAACGAGTGGAAACACCGCGTTCGTGTTCAGAGAGCATGACACGCTGTCCGTGATTGAAAAGTATTGGTTTAATGAATGGTAAAGGTTACGAACAGTGATCAATCTCATAATTCATATAAGGAATACAAAACAAAGAGTTTGGCAAAAACGAACCCCTGGATATACCAAAGGTGGGATCAGGTGCCTAGGAGGAGTAAGCATTCACTGTCGACATGTCACATCTGCCGAGAGTCTTATGTCTTGATCAGGTAAACCGGCAATCCGTAGTCAAAATCAGTGTGCCGAGAACGGCCTAAAAATCAGTATGAAACACGCCAGTTAGATCCTATAACGACTATAGAATTTACAAAATGCGAACTTTAAACTAGAGTGTTGAAACCCCTGTAACATCAACTTATTTTTGTCGTAGAATGGCTCGATTTAAAACAAAGTCATGCGCAGAAAAAGGACTTATGTATCGAATCAGTTAAGGGATATAAATACCATAATTATGCAGGTAATAGTGGAGTGCTGCTACATAAATATGGTAAGATGACGATGGAAAAGCTGAAATCATTCCGTATGTAATAATGTAGAGTTGTTAGCTTCCCATTAGAGGGACATGAAGACGAATTGAGCTGGAATTTTCGAAATTTTAGTTTTTCATTTTTAATGTTTAGATTGCTGAACGAAGGTATTTCTAATGGTCATCAAAAATTTGAGTGTCAGTTGTCAAGGTACGTGGGAGAAGCTCACAAGTTTTGTTATGTAAACAACGCTCGTGTCCTGTTTTTGTTTACATAGCTTTCTTGTATTCAGTATATTATTTTATTGAATAAAACAAGTGTGGTGTTGCTATCTTATAACAAACGCAACAATCCTAGATTGCTTATTTTTCTTTATATTTCAAATTAGTTAAGCAAATATTTTATTTTCGGAGGAGAGGAATGGGGGAGAGAAAATAAAAAATATATCAGAATTTTTGTATCACAATTTCTGAAATCAAATAGTAAACAAATCGAAAGTAATTTTAGAAATACGAAGTAAAGAGTAGGTCACATGATTTAAACAAAAGGAAGGTATATGAGCCACATCGCTCACCTGAGTAACATGGCTCAGATTTTTCCTATATATTCGCATGTAAATTTTTTATCCCTATTGTGGCTCCAACCTACTCCCTTGGGGGGGGGGGGGGGTGGCATGATTTTTATAAACGACAATAGACTGCACTATGTCAGGAAGCTTTTGTGCAAATCTAAACTTAGCCTAATGGTTCTTAAGGAGAAACATTTTAAAGTTGTTTTTTTCTATTCATTAGTTATGAAACTTTGATCCCCTAATGTGGCCCGATCCTAACCCGAGGGGTCATGGGTTGAATCTGCACTATGTCAGTAAGCTTTCATGTAAACAGCTTTTCTGGTTCAGTGATTGTTTAGAAGAGGATTTTTCAAGATTTTCCCTATATATTTGTATGTAAAACTTTGTCCCCCTAATGTCGCCTCATTTTACCCCCGGGGTCATGATTTTAACAAACTTGAATCTGCACTATGTCAGAAAGCTTTCATGTAAATTTCCACTTTCCTGGCCCAGTAGTTTTTGAGAAGAAGATTTTTTTTTTAAATCCTATATATTTGTATGTAAAACTTTGATCCATTAATGTCGCCTCATCTTACCACCGGGGGCCATGATTTTCACAAACTTGCATCTGCATTATGTCAGAAAGCTTTCGTGTAAATGTTCACTTTCCTGGCCCAGTAGTTTTTGAGAAGATTATTTTGAAAGATTTTCCCTAAATATTTGTATGTAAAGCTTTGATCCCCTATTGTGGTCCCATCCAAACCCCGGGGGCCACGATTTTGACAAATTTGAATCTGCACTATATCAGACAACTTTCATGTAAATTTCAGCTCTTATGGCCTAGTAGTTCGTAAAAAGAAGATTCTTAAATGAACCAATGTCAATGTAAAAAGTTTACAGACGGACAGACAGACAATGGACAACAGGCGATCAGAAAAGTTCACTTGAGCTTTCAACTCAGGTGAGCTAAAAAGAAGTAAGAAGTACAATGTATTAAATTTTATTACAAATGCTTAAAATCGCAATATTTCAACTTCCTATTTATAGTTTTGTATACTTTAAAGCTGACATGAAATAATAAATATAGTATAATTCTATATATCCGCCATATTTCTCTGCTAATCCGCCATATTAATTGGATATTCTATTGTTATATATATCAGGGTTCGCATGGTATATATGGGGACGAGTTTTGCTACACTTCACTTCACATTAGTGTCTTCGATTTACCTGTGCGGGTAGCTTCAACAGGTAACACGTACATCTCCAATACTAATTTATAGGACATAAAAAAGAAATGAAATCACGTTTTGGAACACTACGCAGTGCTAAGAATTACAATAAACATATCGTACAGTGGTACATCATTCTAAAAGCTTTGGATAATTAAATATAGAATGCCTTTTCTTTACGTGAATGTACGTACATTTGCAGTAAATATATCAAAACTATACAAAAACGGGGAGAAAAATTTCATCTATTATCTATTGATAAAATGGAATAAGCAAAGGGTATAAAATTTATACCATTCACAATTACTTCAAGCAAAATTCAAATACATAAATATTACTGTACTTATGCACATGACATGTATGTTCGCCATGAAAACGCATTGAATGCGGACGACTATTTACCTGGGTATACTCGTAATATCTGTAAAGGATCGCAGATGTACGTCTACTCTTGTCGAAAATACTCTAAGTAGTAGTAAAACTCCCTTTATTTGCATAATCCATGAAACAAAACAATAAACCCATTTGTATTCCAACAGTAAATACCATTGTCCATTGTACAGACTGAGACAAACTTAGCCCGTGCCGATCAGCTATCTTCAATCAGGGGAAGTATCAGAGTATAATATTTACCCTGTATTGTGCATGAATCCTTATACCGTATGATTTACTGGTCAGAGTATTGCAGATTTATAAATCAGGAAATAAATTGTTTATGCATATATAATTTGCATATACAACACTGTACGAGTGCATGGGATGAGAGAGAGAGAGAGAAAAAAGAGAGAGAGAGAGAGAGAGAGAGAGAGAGAGAGAGAGAGAGAGAGAGAGAGAGAGAGAGAGAGAGAGAGAGATTGAACAGGCTAAAATTCCATAGGAAATATATTGTAATCGAATAATATTCCATAGGAAATATATTGTAACAGACTAACATTCCATAGGAAATATATTGTAATCGAATAATATTCCATAGGAGATATATTGTAACAGGCTAAGATTCCATAGGAAATATATTGTAACAGAATAAAATTCCATAGGAGATATATTGTAAGCGTATAATATTCCATAGGAAATATATTGTAACAGACTAAAATTCCATAGGAAATATATTGTAATAGAATAAAATTCCATAGGAAATATATTGTAACAGACTAAAATTCCATAGGAGATATATTGTAATAAAATAAAATTCCATAGGAGATATATTGTAACAGGCTAAAATTCTCAGACATGTTGAAACATCTGAAATTCTGGTGTCTATGATAGTATGGTAAATAGATGTTGTATTTTAATCAATTGTGAACAAAAGGTGTACACGTAACTCTGATAATTTCGTATATGCAACCTTAACATTCATGAATATGAAGGTATTCTTAAAATAAATGTATATGAAGGTATCTCTAATTTTAAAGTAAAAAACGATGTAATCGAGTGTTTGAATGACTGCATGTTCTGTGACTTGAATGTAAGTGTTGTGAATTTATCTGATATATACGAGAGTGATAGATAAGTACCTTCTTAATATAAGTGGAAAATGCTTGTTTGAGAGCCTACAAAGTCATGGGATTGTATTGTCATCAGATTTTGGAAAACATTGGTACAATGTTTGTAAATATTGTTAATTCGACAACTTGTGATAATTAAGAAAGTCAACATATATACGTGCATTTTTTATTTGTGAATATATTCACGGATTTGTTTGACATGCTCGATAATAGTGATATCCTTAGCAATGATATACTAGATGATCAGTTTCCATTAACATACATATATTCGAAGTAATCGTGTAATAAATGATAGTGATGCTGTTGATAAAAATATATCACTTTCGATTCATTTAACTTGGTTCACAGTTGCCGTGTACATAACTACATACATACCTCTTTTGTTTACAAAACTAAATGCATTTTCATATAATTACTCGTTTTACTATATGTTTACACCAAAAACACGTAAAAAGCCATTTCATGGAGTAACCTTTTAGTGGGATTTTCATACGAATAATTTCTACTCATTTTTTTGTGTTATTACAGGCTGTGGAATAGCACTTGATATCTTTCCATTGGATGCATTGTACAATGCATGTGTGAAACGCAGAGCGTGGCCAATTCTATATAGGTTAAAAATAACCATTTAAGGAACTCAACAGGCTATCCAAAGGGATTATGTTGCCAATAGAAAGCTCTGAAGACACCCTGTATAGGGTCAGGTCAGCACACACTTTGGTGACCTAAGGTCATACAATCAAATGCTCCTTCAAGAACCAATCAAACCTATTCTAACATGTTATATTCAGCATTTATTGTTCCTTCGGAAGTCATTATCCGGAACACTTCGGGATTCACTGTCACTTATTTCTATCGCCAACGATTTCGCCAGCGACTATTTCTTTGGTTTATCTAAAGTTCATTCTGATGTGACCCTATACGGCATGTCAAAAGATCTTTGTGTTAGTAACGTCAAAATATCGGAGCGGATCAAAGATCTGGTTTAATCACATTAATCAGATTGTGATTGTGTTCAAACCAGAATTAAAAAAAATGTTTTTGATTGGAAGAAAGTTGAGATAGTATCTTTATGATGTCTATATTATAAGTACAGTATCATTTATAAACATTATGAAATATCAATGAAACAAAAATTATTTTTGTTTGATCCCATGTTTTGACCCCTTTTTACATATCACAGTACAGAAAATTAATGTATTCATAAAGGTATTGAAAATGCACAATAGAAAATTGATAAAGGAAAATTGAAAATTTGTTCAACGGAATATGTTGTTGTTTGCGAACTAGGTAGATTTCTAGTCTTTGTTCATCATCACATAAAGTTGCTTCATATAATTAGGTTCGTGGTAGCCAAGTCGTTAGGTCGTTCATTTGCTACCGACAGTGTTCCATCCCGACACCGCTTCCAACTTAAAGCTTTTAAAATGTTCAAGTATGCAATGATTGCTCCTTCGCCAAGCACTCAGCATAAGAATTAAAAATCACCTGTTTTTTCGGAGATGACTTGAAAAAATTAAGCCCTTGTAGTGTTACAGCCAGGCGTTTGTTACATTTACTTGTGTAATTATTATTATTTTTTTTAAATTTCCATGTATAGTTATCCTTTCCAGGGCCTCTTCTATTAGTAGCTATCTTTACCCCGTATGGTACCCCGTTTACCTGTGTCTGATATAACTGATTTCTGGGTTTAGCCATTCATTCGAGTCTACCGTGTAACGTCCCTCATACTGCACAGAATTTGTGTTTGATTGGTGTGCAGACATTTATAAGATCTAAATTTCTGTAAAACGAATTCATTTAATTATACAGACACTTGGCTCTCTGAGGTCCCAAAATGTTCTTGACATGGGTCAAGAATATAAGGCCAGTGTGTCCCGGAACTATGTGTATCAAGGAACCGTGAGTGTCCAGGAATTCTTTGTATCTCGGAACTGTGTCTCCAGGAATAGTGTGTTTCCAGGAACTGTATCCCGGAGCTATATGTCTCCAGGAACTGTGTGCTCTCCGGAACTATGTGTGTCCAGGAACTGTGTGTATCCGGGAACTGTATTCCGGAACTATGTGTGTCCAGGAATTGTGTGATTTCCGGAACTGTGTGTATCCCGGAACTATGTGTGTCCAAGAACTGTATCTCAGAACTATGTGTCCAGGAACTATTTGTATCCGGGAAATGTATTCCGGAACTATGTGTGTCCAGGAATTGTGTGATTTCTGGAACTGTGTGTATTCCGGAACTATGTGTGTCCAAGAACTTTATCTCGGAACCATGTGTGTCCAAGAACTGTGTCCTGGAACTATGTGTGTTCAGGAAGTATGTGTATCCCGGAATTGTGTATATCCCGGAACTGTGCGTATCCCAGAACTATGTGTATCCTGGAAATGTGTGTATCCCGGACCTATGTGTGTCCAGGAACTGTGTGTACCTGTAACAAGACCAGATGTCATATTGATACTATATATCATGCAAATACAAAAAATGAATACATAAGCAAACTCAGTGTTTTTGTCTATACCCTCAGATCATCTCGTTACAGCGTTGACATGATTCAGAACCCCTTAACGTTACGGCCCTGAGCACCGTGCACAGGTCAAACTTTGTGACTTTTTACCTAAAACTGGTCAGGTCTCTACATGAATGAAAAATTATTGACTGGAATGTAAAACGATATAACAAACAATAGCTGGAACGTCTCGATTAAAACAATATTTAGATGTTGTAAACTTTACGCAGTGCCACTCTGCAAATTATGAGTATCTAGTAGTGTATTCAAAGGTACAAGGAATAGATGCACACCATTGTAAACACACAGGCCTCTGTTTTTACACGCCGGTAAGATAAATAATTCTACGTATTGGTTTATCGCTTTAATACGCAATACCTTTTCATTCTCACAACAAAATCCATGTATATGTGTAGTGCATACTATTTACTTTGCAAAACTGTAATACAAACTATTCACTTGTAAACAGCAACATAGGGGATAAACAAAAATCATGAAACACTGTTTTTCAACATCACACATTAAATTGACAATTTTTTTTTAAGATTCGACCTGTCGAGTTGTACTAGCTATTATAAGACTTGTCCGGAAATGATGGCTTTTACACCTAAACGATGTGAAACGACAAACATAAGTGGTGCTCTTAATGCATTGAAGAAGTTATACGTTGAATGTCATTGAGATATCGCTTAAAGATAGGAATTACTGAGTATGTCGAAGTTAATGTAGCCCTTCGTCCTTCAACGTTTCGTTAGTACATGTACTAGTATATGCAAATAAAAGTCGCAAAACATGCATGGGAAAATGGAAAGGCAATTGAGGAAGTTAGCAAGTGTAAATATTTGCTATCCAACGATTGATTTCAAAGTTCATAATATCTCTCTTGCAAGAAACACAATACATACATTTTCTTGAATGTTTTTTTCTTCCTCTTCTTTGTATTTCTTTCATACGAAGCTGCCAATCGAAATGGCACGTGGTCGTGAAGATTGACAATTAAGCGAGTCACTTAATAGATACACGTAATATATTTAATATTGATTGGATGAACAAGCTGGTTAGGTTGTTAGAGCCTTTGGCAACAAGAATAATGTTTCAATATAAATTATGATATATGTGACATTCCTAAAAGTAATTCATTTTCATATGACATATAACCAATACAGGTGCTTCACCTTAATCAATCCATATTAGGATACGAATACAAATACTATTGTTAGGATCATACGGAAAATGTTTCAGAAGTGTCTTTATTATGGGTTTAAATTTAATCAGATATATCCATAATTTACCCAGTGAAATTTCTAGTTTGATTGATATTAGGGTCTCTATGCACATGCCAAACATGACGCAAGCATTTCAACCGTGAAAGGTGAAGATAACGAACAGTGATCAATATCATAACTCCTATAAGTAATACAAAATAGAGAGTTGCGTAAACACGGACCCCTGGATATACATGTACCAGACATGGGATAAGGTGTCTTGGAGGAGTAACCATTCTCTGTCCGTGCAATAAAACATAGTATTATTTCTGTTCACTGTAAACAATGATGTTTTACGTAGGTGAAATGCCATGAATTTTAATGTGAAAACGCCTACCGCGACACAATTTCGTTTTAAAGGTACATATACCCGACTTTCGCTTCTAATTTCAGTTGTTTATCGAAGGTAGAATATTTTTTATCTTTTTAAGTGTTAGGTTTGATACGACAAGGGCACGAGCGGGATTTTAACACATGACATATCGGTCACGAAGGTAAACTAACCGCCCAATGAAATGTGAAAATAACGAACAGTGATCAATCTCATAACTCCTATAAGCAATACAAAATAGAGAGTTGGGCAAGCACGGATCTCTGGATTGACCTGTGTGACCGATGGAGAGGGGATGCGTACCTGATCCCACCTCTGGTATATCCAGGGGTCCATGTTTGCCCTACTCGCAATTTTGTACTGCTTATAAGAGTTATGATATTGATCACTGTTTGTTTCCTTCACCTTTCATAGGTTAAAATTTTCATAAGTTAAAATTTGTACTTTGGGAAAGGTTTCTTATAAAACTAGCTCCCATTACAAGTACATTATGTAACAACGAAACCCCAGGACCCCATTTCACAAAGATTTCCCAAGATAAGTCGTGAAATATAAGTTCATTAAAAGGGCATTTCGTCGATTGAAATTGACAGTTTATTTATTTTTTATTGGTTATAGAGATGAAAATCTTTTATATATAAGTGGATTTGAAAAATCTTACACAGGATATACTTTAATATATATAATCCGGCTCTTAAAATTGTGTTTGTAAACACGCTTGTCATAGCCAGGAAACCAAAAGCGGAAGTGAGAACACCATGGATTAAAAAAAAAACAGTATGTCAAAAGCACTCAATATATGCTAATGATTAATCAATTTATGGAGCAAGCACAGCGAGGAATGAACAGAAAATGTTCGTTATTTATAAAAACCTTTTTACAGAAGCCGCCAACTTCGGCGACACAATGATAGTCAATTCACGTGACATGTCAACATAACCATTTGTTTTGAAAATAAAAAAAAGCTTAGATGTCTCAAATACACCATTGCGTCCGGTTTTTTATTTTTATTTGGGCTATTGCTATGTTTTACATCAATATAATTCCGTCATATTATCAATTATATATTTTTTTAAAAAACCACAAACCAATGCGGTACCAAAATGGGGCCCATGCCCCTTTAGTATACCCATGTTATACATGTAAATTAGGAAGTTTCTAAGATTTTTCACAACCATATCACAAAACATCGCTGGAGTGAATGTATCCTAGGACATGTCTTAAATGGTTCTATGAGATATGGAATCAACTCTTCCGATGTACTCATAAACAATTAGCGTATGCGGAAAATAGTGTACATGCAATCAGACATACATGTATAAATATTACTCATATATTTGGTATAGAGTTTACCAAAATCAAATTTAAACAAATAAATAAAACTTCTAAATAAAGATGAATAAATATATATACATACAGAGCCATAAATAAATGACCATACATGGATTAATTTCATTTTTATGTTCCCCGAAAAAATTGGGAGGGGGGATATAGTTGTGTCCGTCCATCTGAGCGCACAAGTCCTAAAACTTTCATCAGAAATTGAGATAATTGATCACAAATGTTCCTTGAGACAGGGACGTTTGGTTCAAGGTCCTTATAGAAAGGTCAAGGTCAACCACAAGGTAAAACAGTTCCTTATTTCAACAGGTTTTTTTATGTGAAAGTTTCCATCTCCTAAACCTTCTTTCAGAATTTGATCACATATATTCCACGAGACAGGAAATTTTAGACCAAGGTCATTTTTGAATGGTCAAGATCAGTCAGAATAGTATCGTAGATAAGGAGAAAGTTTCTTGTTTCATTGGAATGGTCAAGGTCACTCAGAACATATACCTTATATAAGGTCGTTATATCAACAGTTTATAAACAGGTATTCATCATACATGTACATAACACAAATAAGTGTATGAAAAAAGTGGATGCACACTTCCGTAGGTATTCCATGTCCATAATTCATATTTAATCAGACTAAACTTATATTTAACTTTAAAACGAAGGTTTCTGGCGTTGCACAATATAATAAAGTTTTCATCTTTTTGAAAGGGTTTAGAACTATACACTGTGTACCAAAATATGTTATAAAATTTCAAATCAAAATAAGTTGATTTCAAATTCTTTACTCGTCGCGAAAGGTGTTGTGCCCAGGGTAAAAACGTTAATAACTTCGTAATTAAGTTCTTCAATTAAAATAGTTATGATTTTCATAAAGCATGTTTAAACTACATGACCTACCAAGCACAACGTGACGTCTTTTCTGGTGTAGTTACCACATATTATTTGAAAGATAAGTAAGTTATAAAGAAAACACCGCAAACATGCAGACGAAAATGCCCGAAAAAGATGTCAGTCATCCAAACAGATTGCAAAAGTAAATTCTGTTTTGACCTGGGTGAAGCCAATAGAGGCAATAAAAACATGACGGAAGTTACAGGGATTGATTGGTTGTATATTGTTGTCCCTCTAGATAATCTTTCCCTCATATGGAGACGTTACCATTACCAGTAAAAGGCTGCAAAATTTAGTCTTGCGGCCTTTAAGCAGGGAGGGATCTTTATCGTGCCACATGAATGAAGAGTAGATATGTAATGATCGATTGATTGCATATTGTTTAACGTCCCTCTCGAGAATATTTCACCCATATGGAGATGTCATTATTGCCGGTTAAGGGCTGCAAAATTTAGGCCTATGCTCGGTGCTTACGGCATTTGAGCAGAGAGGAACCTTAATCTTGCCACACTTTCTGTGACATGCAGGGCCTCGGTTTGTGCGGTCTCATCCGAAGGACTGCCCCATTTAGTCGCCTCTTACGACAGGCAAGGGGTATTGAGGACCCATTCTAACCCGGATCCCCACGGGACAATATGTAATGAAAATACAAACTCCAATATTCATAACGTTATCAAGAAAGACAGCCGCCTTTTGATGAGAGAAATTGCATGCATTTGTAATGTTAGCAAATCTTCGTTGTCCAACACTACACTGATGACAGTAGATGACATTTATTTAACTCATGATAAAGAAGAAAAGAGAAATCCGTGAAGTGTGCAGGTGACTACGTCGAAAAATGGGATAGTCCTGGTCACAATGTTACAAACAAGTCAATCTGGCTTAGGTCGTGTGGCTTGTACATGTATAACAATGTATATATGCTGATGTCGATAATGCACTTAAAGTATTGTGCATTCCTCTGATATTTGTATATTTACATGTATATCACCATGTTTTATATATTTAAATATCATTTCACGCACTTCCCACAGTCGTCATTTTAATGAGAAAAATAACGTCAACTGAGTTCTTTGACAGCCTTCGTCCCGGCATTGCTATTGTAAAGGTTGTCTCTAATTTATTACAATGACCTTGTGTAATGAGGAAGGAGTATAATAGTGTTATACATTATACCTAAAATGAAGGGGATTCATATTTAACAACCGGTTTGTTGAAATGAGTATCATGTTCACAAGTCGTTACCCCATTGTACAATAATGGGGTACGGCTACCCGAAACTACATGTAAAGAGAGCGTAAATATATGTTGTCTTCATTTACATTTACTTGCATAACACCAACAATATACCTCTTGCTCACCGGTTTAAAAACGTTTCTTTTACGTATAACTGCTCATGGATTTGTGTGCAAAAGTATTCAGCTATTGATTGATATTGATATTGGGTGTTGTAATTGATCTCAGAAGTTTAAACGTCCCTATCCGAACGAGACGCATTCGATCGTGACTATCTTCAGTGTTCGTACAAGAAGACATTAAAAACTCCTGTGAGAGGATATTTCTTCATGAAACAGGTATGCTTTTAATTTCTATTGTTTCTCACATTTTATTTCTACAATATATATCTAGGAAAATAGTTAACCTTCTGTTTAATTAGATGTAAAACGAAACGAGAAAATGAAGGTTACAATGATCAGAATTCAAGCGAACTACACACGAGCTCTTCCTTTGTAAATATCCCAGTTTAAAAAGAAATGTTATGTATTTACATACAGTTATGTCATGTTAAGGAAAATTAGAATTGATAACGATGTGTTTTATCTTTTATAAATACCAAGACCAAGTGACAATATACAGTGATCTGTATATCGATTTTAAGTACATTTGTACCGAGACTGTAAGCCATACGTAAACGATGTTAAACCCAGAAGATCAAGTTACATGTTTATGCATTCCGGGTTTATTCGTACCAGATATGTAAACAAAGATATCTACATTCACTTCTCATTGATACACAGTGGGTTTTTCTAAACTTTAAAACTTTTCAAAAGCAATATAAGAGTGATCATTATGAGCTTATTCAGAGTTGCACGGATACCACAAAACATCACGCGCAAGCTATTGAAAGGGCACATATATGAAACTTCCTAAATGTTTTATGACAGTACAATGCAATACATCGTCATGGTGAAATAATGTCCTATGACTACACTGTTTAACCACGAAGCCGCGTCAGTGCATTGCTTTTTAGATACAAGGAGAACAAGGTAAAATCTTATCTATTCGTTTAATTAATTGATTTTGTAAGGGGTAATTTCTATACTTATTGTTGAATAAAGTTTGCGATGAATTCCGAAACGCTTATCCAGAGTTACAGTTTGCAGCTTGATATTGTGAAGCTCCTAAGCCATTATTGAATTTCATTTGATTAGTAATTATCGTTACAATAATTAAAACATATTTTCGTATTCGATGATTTAGCATGAAATTACAATAAAAGAAAGCAAAGTTGCGGACACGCTTTGGTGGATGGATGTCGGTGCGATACGATATTGCTTATTTGTATATCCTGATTCCTCGCGCTTGCGTGAGTGTTGCCTGATGCAACGATTCAATAACAACACTGGTGTCAATTCCCGCGAAAATCACAAACCATACCGGTTTGCAAATAGCATCCTGATAGGCACAAACATCATGCACTTTTATGACGTTTGAGCGTAAGTTTGAAAACGGTGTTGACTGTTGTGTTATCCAAGTTCACTGTATGCTTTAAGTTTCATAGAATTCAAATCGGTTTCTTAAACACATAGAATAACGGAAAATCAAATCACCATACTCGCCAAGTCTCAATGTTTAGAGAGTTCGTTTTGTAACCGGAAGTTTGCGCCTCGGTTGACATTGGTTCTCTCGGGATGTGACGTCACAAAGGCAGCGTACTAAATTGGCACAACATAAGAGTCAATAAGGCGCCAACAATAAAACAATGAATTGAAATATAACGTCTAAGTTATAATAATTAATTTACATTCAATTTAGATTTGAACATGTTTACAAATACTAATTCTTTTTTGTTCTCCTTAAGTATTCATTATATTATTTTTGAAAAGTTTATACAACCGAAATATTAAAATAGTTACCATTGGAGCGTAAATCGAAATGTTCCCTGCAGGGTGTATCCCTGACGGATGGGTCCCTTATTTGTTGTTTGTGAACTCTTACACGGTCAGCTAATTTGATTCCGATCCGTCTTATATAATTCTCTCCGTAGGAAGTACAAAATATGCAATATACTAAATTTCTAGATTGGCATGACATATTGGTATATACCGCGAATACTCGTTTTATCACATTTAGAAGTAAATTAATCCCCTATTTTAAATGACAGGTGCCACAACGGGGATTCATACATTTGAAAACTGTGGGTTTTTCTTCATCAGAGGAATTAGCTGGCTCTTGTTAGTGGTTTAGTCTAGGTTTGAGGGTTGACGTCGACTGTTGGCAGTGTTCTTTGGTTCAATGAGGTCCCTAATATTTTCGGTTTGTTGTAAAATCGGGAAGCATGATTCTCAGAAGAGTACGTATTAAGTAAAATGTTTTCAATTCTGTAGACGGTTATTCATTCTGGTTTCACCAATGACAATGGTACAAACACGTCTCGCCACGTTAAAATATATATTGCATTCTTCATGTGAGGGATGGCAAACATTGAATACAAGGTACAGTTCGGGAATATGTTTGGATGGGGTTTTCTTCCTTTTTTAGGTATTACAAATCTGTCATAATTTTCCGATCTTCTTTTATTATTGGTTTCCAGCGTAAATTTCATAGAGGAATGTGAATTCTTCGCACGTCTCCTGCATTAGACAGGACAACCAACCATACCAATGAAAATGAACAAGTCCCTTACACCTGAAGATCCGTAAGGCGTACAGACAGCACCTATTTTAGAGATGGCGAGACAGATTATTTTCCCCAAGGTGAGATGAAAAATATCTTTCAGAATCCATCCAACTACAAATTCTATACCTGTGTGTAATTGTGTTATCCCCCATTTCAGAGTCCAGGAGGAAAGTCTTCTTCATCAACGGACAGCTATGCTATGAAGGAATCCAATTTTGGCGATTGGGGTGAATATCAAATCGATCTCATTTCCAGTATATACAATTCATTTCCACCTAAGAGACAAATATTTTATTTGATGCGATTGTACATTGTAGGAGTGGGTGGAACACCATCATCAGACAGAAGAGTGACGTCCATGGATTATCGAATAAGTAAGGGTAACTTAACAGACGGTTACCAATCAGAATACAATATCTATTCAATCAATCAATCATTGTGTCAATATCTACCGTGACATGGGTTCTCCTATTTATGGTCCTACTCTTGACTTCTATTTCTAATGACGGGCTCTTATTGAAGCAGCGACTATGTTAAGCGCGTTAGGTTTAACCCAACTCCGGAATATCGAATCAAACTTTGACCTTCCAGTTGCAGAGTTTTTGTCCAACAAGTAGTAATCATATTGTCACAATGACATTAGCATCATTGATATTGAAATTGTTATTGTTTAGAATTCTTCTGATCATGAAGAGCAAATGAATTGCACACAATGTAGGGATTCACTAGTCATGGATAAACACTTACGACCGGGCCAGGACTTAACTCAAAACACAAAACGAAATATGTCCGAGTCTATTATCTAGACGTTTGACGATATTTTAAGAGGATACTACGTGTTCAAACTTTATGTGAGATATGATAAAGGTAAAACAAAAACAGGAATGTAATACATAGTACCATAACAGTAATTAGTATCTATGCTTAGTACTTAACATACAGTTTATTTTTCTATTTATACAGTGCTTCCCCTACTCCCCTTTCCAAGTGAACCTTTCTTTCTCCCTGGGCAGATGTGGCAATCTAGATTAATGTTAGACAGACGTTCATTTCAGACTCAAAATCCGAAATATCAAGAAGAAACATGTCGTTGCCTTAGAAATATAATTCGTAGAACACAAACATGTAAAATGTTTCAACGTCTGGATGCAATAGAAACATTCCTTGATGCATTTGTCTTGAAATTAGAATTCAAGGGATTTCCAATTACTTTACCCAAACCAAAAACCTGCAGTCAATACAAAACGTATGAGGACATCAATATGGAAACACCAGCGACAGAAAAGAGCCCAACTGCATGCAAAGCTTGTATTCATCAAGTAAAGAGTGTTGAGAGCGCGTATTTTGAGTGTGATTTTAGACAAAAAATTAAATTAGCTGCCACCAGAGGAGATGTTTGGTATATCAAGTCTCTTCTCAATTTTACATCCCCAGGAATAATGAGAAACATTTGTGGTGAACTTTGTTCTGAGAGACCAGACACAGATTTTTGCACCAAAGTGATTGTGGATACAATACGAAACAAATTCTTGAAATTGTATAAGGAAAAGTTGAAAATAGTTCTTATATGGACAGGCTATCGAGTAACAAATTCATATAGAATTACAAGAGGTATAGATACTATTGTTGTCATTACAGAATCAACAACAAAAAACAAACTAAGTGATACATTTTGGGGCCTTGATCTCGTAATACGTACAAAAGACGAGTGTGATAAAGAGGCGGAGAGATTACTCATACATGAGAACTTCGAAGTAGATTCTTTTCAACACAATTCTGTCGATTTTAAAAAGATTGAGAATATCTTTCAATGTCACAGCAATGTCACGCTAATAAACACGTCGAGTGTTCGTTCAAAAGGATACCACACGAAGTCAAGAAAAGTGGTGAAAACGCCAACAATCGTTATACACTGCCAAGTGAAAGGCGTGGTCCCTGTTGGGGAGGGTATTTTCCCTCAAATTATAGATGATCTTCCGGTTGATGTTCGTGAGGGTGTTTGCCATTTTGCTGGAAAAGCACTTAGATTTAGTGAGGAGATAAGGACAGAGAATGTCCAGAAAACAGGAACAGTTGGGTGTTTCCTTGATCTCGAGAATCCAAAGAGGAAAGCACTTCTTACATGTGCACATGTCGTTCTTCCTACAAATATATTGAAAGAAAATAAAAGCGCTGAATATATTCGAAGACAAGAGGTTTGTGTTCTTGATAAGGAAGGTAAGAAAATAGGCGAAGTTGAAGACACCGTATTCACGCATGGGGATCCCACAGCTACGAGTGTTGACGCAGCCCTTGTAGAAATCACAGACCGACGTCCTTGTGATGGCTCTTTCGCCGACGTGTATTCATTAAATCAATTAGTAGCAGCTGGTAAGTAAACAGACGTGAGCGCTTGTTTCAATTCAAATTTTCCATTAAAAGGGATTCAACAGTCTCCTTCATAGTCAGCATCTCTCAAATCCATAGTCATTATAACGATCTAATTTATACCAACACAACCTGACATTAGGTCAAATGATGTCTGGCGTGTTTCATGCCAATTATTAGGCCTTCCTATACACTGATTTTGACTTCGGATAACTCCGTTTACCTGATCATGACAAAAGGCTCACGGCGGATGTGACCGATCAACAGTGGACACTTACTCCTAGCAGGCACACGAGCCTTTCTCGAGTATGTTCATGTGTCCGTGTTTGCCCTATCCTTAATTTTGTATTGTTTAAAGGAGTTATGAAATTGATCACTGCGTTATAAGAAGGTATAAAAAAAGATAAATGATAAAACTCAAATCTCCTATGAGGAACTCAAAATAAAGAGTTGGACAAACAAGGACCCCTGGGGTGGGATCAGGTACCAAAGAGGGGTACGTATTCACTGTAGATTGGTCAATCCGCCGTGAGCCCTATATCTTGATCAGATAAACAGAGTACCGCAGTCAAAATTTGTGTGTAAAGCACGGTCGAACAATTGGAATGAAACACGTCAGACAGCATTGGACCCAATGACAGCTGGTTGTATTGGCAAATTAGATCGTTATAACGACCATATTATTTGCGAAATACTAACTTTAAAGGAGATTTGTATTTCAAACTTATCGTTGCTTTTCTATTGATTACTGAAAATAATTTTGATTTTAAATTTCAGGTTTTTCAGTTCAAGATCCTCCACATTTTTCAAATGGGCAAATCGATTTAATAAGTGGGCATAATTTTCGAAAACCTATTCTGAAAGTGGGAGCAGCAAGTGGAATTACCCTAGGCTCCTTAAAGATAGGTAGAAGTAGCGCGCAGATCATTGATGATGTTGACATGAATGTCGACAATTCTTTCAGGATAAGAGTGTTTGGTCAACTGGAAGTCATTCCAAGAATTGACCCTTCTCAACCACCCGACACAACACAATGTTTTCTAAACGATGGTGACTCAGGTGCAATTGTATTTGCAATTACAAGCGAAACCCCCCTTGTTTTGAAATGTATCGGAATGGCCATTGCAAAAACTTCCTATGGATCGTGTTTACTGACCCCGATAGACAAGATCTTTGACGAGCTCAATATTCCATACAATTCTCTGTCAACCTTTTCTGTACCAAGGGGAGTTCTGGATAATGATTCCGATGGTCTCCGAAACTTGATTTCAATGATATCTCAACAGCTAACGGAAGTGAAATCTACAATGGATGCCAATGTTCAGGATACCAAAAAGGATCGAGAAGAAATTAAAGCTGAACTGGGGAAAATAAATGACAGATTAAGCACGGCAGAATCGGAGATTCTTTCCATCAAGAAAGGCGGACAATAAACATAATGAGGCCGACTAGGGTTATCTAGTAGATTACAAGATTGCTTACTGATTTTAACGGGATTTGTTTTCACATGAGACTTCAATGTATTGACTTATTGTTGAATGTAAAACAATGTGTACCTGTTTATAACATTTGTAGATTTCCTGTAAATTGGTTAACCTTAGTAAATTACTTGCCAATTTTGCGTAAGATGCTACTATTCTTGTTTGTAGATAGCTAAAATGCATTTTACGAAAATCATTAAACTATTATAATTGTTACATATTCCGGTGATATTACACTCGGACATCAATAGTTTTAGGTGAACTACCATATATTTAATGCGAAGTACATGTATTGTACTCAGACCAATACAAGTTGGGTTCCATACCATGCAATACGTCTCACCCAAAGAAAAACCGACTTTCAATTCCATTGTTCAAAGTTTGACGAAGGAATAATGAAACAAACCTTTGAAAATCGGAATTGTCGTGGTCATGGTTCAAACCCAGGTGCACGGCGAAGCGAGCTTTCGACCTCGGAACTATACCAATGTATTTTCAACTTAAATTTGAGCAATCACTAGCTAATACTAAAAGTGTTAGGGGTCAGAATAAACCCAACACAAGACAAGGCCTTATTGGTCACCTGAGTACTAGTGAAAAAGTATCAATACTTTCAAGGACTATGAAATATATAATATATTTCCTGTTCTGAATATCTAAGCTAAATTATAATGTTCAGCAACGGTATAAAACAAGATGTGTTCTTAAAACTTCACTGACCTCAAACATCCATACACTGATGAAAGGTTTGTTTCCATAATAGGTGTATTAAGATTAAAACATCAAAAGATATGACTAATTTGAATCCATCCTATAGAGTCAAATCCCTGTTTTGTGAAATTGACCATTTTTGGGGGGTACATTCTTGTTTGCTATTCCTAAGTATGTATTTAGAATTTATACAGTATCAGTAAACTTACTCATAAATACTATTTATAACTTTGGCTCCACCCTGGGGTCAGAACCTCTATTCTGGGGATCAGCAAATTTACAATTTAGGTAAAAGACTACCTGCTCTTTCTAAATATATATTTAGTTTAAATTTAGTCTCAACAACACTAAAGAATATTTTATTTCAGTGTTTTGCACATAGATACTATATAGTAAGTTTGGCCCCGTCCTGGGGTCAGAACCCTTATCCCGAGGATCATGAAATTTACCATTTTGGTAGAGGCCTTCCTGTTCAACATCACTTCATCGCTTCATACCAAATTTGAAAGAACTGAAATGATAGTTATTACATCGAAGTTAAAAATGTCTATTGTTCACTTGATTAATAATTGGTCATTTTGGCCCCACCCTAATACCGAAACCCCTACCCCAGGGATCATCAAATAAGACTACCTGTTCTTCCTTAATTTCTATTTAGTTTCAATTTAGTACCAATAGCACTAAAAAAAAATATTTAAGTGTTATACATATAAATACTGTATACCAATTTTGGCCCGCCATGGGGTCAGAACCCCAACCCTGGGGATCATGAATTTACAATTTTGGTAGAGGCCTTCCTGCTCTACATCGCCATGCATTTAGTTTTTCTTACACATATACGGTTCTTGAGAAGACGATTTTTGAAAATTGGTCAATTTTGGACAGTGTTTGCCCCGACCCTATGGCCCCAGGCATGCTGGAGTCCTGTAATTTATAATTTTCCTCCCCCTTGTCCTAAAGATGCTTCACACCAAATTTGAAAATAATTGGACTAGTAGTTATTAAGAAGAAGATAAAAATGTTCAATTGTTAACGCACGACGGACGACAACCAATTGCAAAAGGTAACCTGAGTTAAAAGGTGTCCTAAAAATCAATAAAAGGATTTCAAATATCTAATGTCATTTATCTATCTATCTATGAAAGGTGAAGATAACAAACAGTGATCAATCTCATAATTCCTCTAAGGAATACAAAATTAAGAGTTTAATCCCTATAACGCCATCTTGTTTCTCAGTAGCATTCCTTTATTTAAAACCTGATCATACACAGAGCAATGTTTTCTGTATGTAATCACTTTCCCAAAGTTTTAAATCCTGTCGCTTCAACAGATCCAATGATCCTAAGGCCATGGATTTCACAATTTTGCTAGAAGGGTTTCCCTTCATGTTCTGAGTCTGATTATTTGAAGGCCAAGAATTCAAAAGATGACTCTTCCACAAATAACTCATTTTCATTTAATATGAGACATAAACAATAGCTCTAACATTAGAATACCTGACCCAGGGGTGATGCATTTCACAAATTCGATAGCCGTATTTCTACTCATTATGACTACACATCCCGTCGGACCGCTATAATACGAGTATATATACATGTATATAGATTTATGAACATTACATTTGATGAAAAATTGTCACGTACTTTAAGAAATTTTTCACATATAAATATTCAAAGAATGACAACTGTTGACTACCAACCACAATGTGTTATTGCATCTTCTTTTAAACATTTGTTATTCCAATATTTTCTAACAAAGGATTGGCCTGTGTGTCACAAAACCACGCATGTGACAATGCGCTTTGAATAAAATACGCACTTAGAATATTTTTTTGAAGTGCGTTGAACCCTCTATCCATGGATAATCTATGAGTAAAGCGTTGACCAAAGGTCAAGAGAAAAGAATACTGTTTAAAAGAAATTCATGAAATCGGACAGACGGTGTAGGGCTCTCACAGAGCCAGGCCCTTGTAATTACCCAAATCAACAAAACGTCTAAATCTCATTTACCTACTGTCAACCCTGCTCTCAGTTTGGCTATATAATGGCCTGGAGTCAAGTAGATTCATAAACATTATAATATTATATCAGGAATTGAACAAAATAATTCCTGGATTTGTTTTCTACATTACTTTTATTTTCGCAATGCGTTTTGATGTTTGAAATCACCAGTCAATTCCGGAAAGACAACTCCAACTACCTTATTACATTTACAGTACGCGTATCAAATTGGAGCTATTTCATTTGTATTTGGCGTTTCTTCGAATTGCAGTTTTCTTACAGGTTCATCTCAGATTTCATTGACATTTTCCAATGGGTTCTAAAAATACCGGGGTGTGTATGATATAAGAAATACCCACATACGCAAGTATGTTAAGACAAGTTATACTCCATTTATGCATGCACTCTATGTGTAAATTGCATAGCATTTCAGATATGTCCTAAGCAAAAGAAGGGATGATTGATTATTTGTTTTACACCCCATCAAGAATTTTTCACTCATATCGAGACGCCACCAGCTGTAGGTGAAGTACCACAGATTAAGACCTACAGTGTATATGCTAAGTACTCACGGCGGTAGCAGTACCGGTAAATGTTCTTTATCGTGCAAACGCCTGCCGCGACACAGTACCTCCGTGTTTGATGTCATGTTTGATGTCATATCCTATTCTCACTCCTAAATGCCGAACGTTTGGCAAAGCAGCGATCACTACTCATATTTACATCTTAGGTCTAACACGCCCATGGTACGAGCGGGACTCGAACTCACGATCCTCCGGTTACACAGCAAACGCTTTACCACTGAGCTACCGCGACCGATGGTCGGTACAGTGTACATGCAGTTACAATCTTGCAGGCCAAGTGAAAGTGGATGAAACCAACGATAATTTATTGAGTTATATTTTTATTGACGGTTTATTTCATTTGAAATATTGGAGTGTGCGGGTGTTTATAGCAGTAAGTGTACAGATGTTTTCAGCTGGTTGTCGGATATCGAAAAGAAGCACCCCCTTTTTTTGCTATTGTTTGTTCCCTAAATATTATATTATTTATATTTTAAAATTATCTGTTATTTAAAATTTTCTTAGTAAATAAGTGTCAGTATTTATCAGGTTAATGTGCAATCATAATACAAGAATTGTATTCAAAATGAACATCCCCGTCCAATTCGACATTTGAAATTAAAACCTGTACGTTCACGATATTTTAAAAAGAATAACAGGAAATGAAATACTTAGTAACGGAGCACATGTCACCATCATTTCAATGTGCATGTAGGCGGTGAATTAATTGCTGGTATATGTATGTAATGGTACCCATTCGGTACACATGTAGGCGGTGAATGAATTGTTGGTATATGTATGTAATGTACCCAGTCGGTACACATGTAGGCGGTGAATTAATTGTTGGTATATGTATGTAATGGTAACCATTCAGTACACATTCTCGGGTAAGCCCTGTACTAATACTTGAAGATGCAGAGAGGGATATTTCACCCTAGGTGTGATCCAATCAGGAATAAAATTCCCTACTACGCTCTATTTTTTGGGGGGGTGGGGGGGTCAACAACAAATTAATTTTTAGTTCTTCGTCCCCGACCGGGCGCCGTATTGAGCTACAACGATTCGATAATGCTGGGGGACTGAATCACACGGCTCTGCATTCAGTTTACTGAATGTCATAATCTCATTCTGTGTCTTTGGCTGGTCCATATTGTTTATGAAATGGAAAATATTTCTCCCTGTTAAGCCTAATTTTCTTTCTTTTATTATCAAGTACCCCATTTTAATCCTCCCCTAGAGTGCCAGGGGCCCCTGGATAAGACACATCTATAACAGTAATTACAAAATCATATACATACCGTTCTTGGCACACTGATTTGACTGCGGATAACTCCGTTTACCTGATCAGGATATGGGGCTCACGGCGGGTGTGACCGGTCAACAGGGGATGCTTACTCCTCCTAGGCACCTGATCCCACCTCTGGTGTGTCCAGGGGTCCGTGTTTGCCCAACTATCTAATTTGCATTGCTTGTAGGAGTTATGAGATCGATCACTGTTCGTTATATTCACCTTGCATACAGGTGTCAATTATTATTAAAGAAAATCATGTTATATGATACATTAGTGTGTATAATCAGAAACAGTGAAAAGTATTGGCGTCGATGATATTGTTCAATTTAGAAATTTTATTTCAATGTTTTATATAGGGAAAAAGGAAAAAAATCGTTTACCTTTTTGCTACGCTATTAGAGACAGGACACCTCAAATACAGGGTTTCTAGGTCATATAAAGAAGGAGGTATTCTTACATAATATTATATAACGTATATACATATTCATAATATACAGTGGATGCGAAAAGGGGCTAAATCCTCACCTAGGGCGCCATGAATTGGATACATTTATATGATACAAGTTCTAGGCCCAATTAAGAAAGTGTTTGAGAAAAGGAAATTTACTTTCACATGTTTTAAGACGTGTGATACTAGCAGATTAATAATTATAAATAGTTTTATAAAATACAAGATACATTAAGCAAGAATGTAAGAGTGAATAATTTAACATTTCTTTAGAATGTGAGATATACAAGTATTGAGACAGGGGATGCTTACTCCTCCTAGGCACCTGACCACCTCTGGTGTGTCCAGAGGTTCATGTTTGCCTAACTATTTACTTTGTATTGCTTATGGGATTTATGAGATTGATCACTGTTTGTTATTTTCATCTTCCATTATACACTTAGATTTGATTTAGATATTGAGGTATACTTTTGAGATTTCATCAAGCGAATGAAAATATCTTCGGAATCGTTTGAGAACATTGGAATGCTATGAGGCAAATATGAGAGAATTTATCAAATGATTTATAATTGTTATCGAATTATTTGAGAACATTCTTGAGATTGTCGAGAAATACAATTACATTTGATCGAGATAAAATGATGAGACATATTTCTAACATTTTATCAATTCTTTTGGGTTAATGGTATTTTAATGTTTCTCTGAGTGGTATTGTGTCGAAACATTATGTTAAGGAAAAAACCTAATATTATTCTTCTTAGATGTCATTTAATAAAAAGGTGAACTTTTCACATATCAAAACGAGTTTGTAATTTATTCCAGCAAACGTTTGATGCATACTATTTATATCACTGCAAAATACGTTCATTTCATTAATTTAACAGTCCCATTACGTTATAAATCATTTTCATAATAAGGACCGAACTAAGTCGAACAACAATATGAATGACTATAAAACGTTTTCATGTTTTCCATTTCATGAAAAATATTTCATAAGGAATTCCCCATCTTAAATACTAGTAAAGCATGCATTTATAATTGTTTAGGAAAGTGTTCCAAACTTCCAATATTTATTCTTTCCTTTACTTAGCAATTGCAATCAATTATTAAATATTTTGCTTTGATATGTTAGTAGTACTATCATAATTTGTATATCCATACAGCATCATTACAAGCCAAGCCTAGCGATTCTCAGTACTTTCAGTACTTTGATTTTTATTCAGTTGATAACATGTAAAATATATCACACAGTGCCTAAAAAGAACCTGGCCTTTGAGCAGGGAGGGATCTTTATCGTGTCACACCTGCTGTGACACGGGACCTCGGTTTTTGCGATCTCATCCGAAGGACCGCCCCATTTAGTTGCCATCTACGACAACCAAGAGGTACTAAGGACCTATTCTAACCCGGATCCATACGGGATTACATAGAATGACTTTCGTGACTCTTTGTATAGAAATATTCCTTACTTTGAGACGTTAAGGGGATTTATATCTAAATTGGCATTGCTAAAAATGATAAGAAATACTGTAATTATTGGTCCATTGATTGTATCTTGCTTAACGTCCCTCTCAATTTTTTTCACTCATATTGAGACGTCACCAATACCTGAGAACGGCTTCAAATTTAGGCCTATGTTCGGCGCTTACGGCAATTGAACAGTGGGGGTTATTTAGCGTGCCACACCTACTGTGACACGAGACATCACTTTTTAAGGTCATTTTCGAGGACCCATGACATTTACACCTTATGCAGAGCAGTTGGCGATATAACTGTCACTACCTGTTTTAACGACTTAGGTCTGTCGCGGCCGGGACTCGAATCCCGACCTTCCGAATGCGCCACCGCGGCGGTTAATTATTGGTCCAAACTGGCTAGATTCCTTGTGGTTGTGTTAATGGTCTAGTCATTCAACATACACAACATAATTAGAATCAGTTAACCATGCAATTTATTCAATCTAAAGGAATATATTCAGTATTATCTTATCACAGATAAATCATTTTTGTATTGATAAAATTATGCATTATAAAATAATTCGTAAGTTTATGTTGTTTTACACATGATATAAAGGAGTATGTACAGTAAATACGTTTACATGATTGTCCATTTCCTCACAAGCGTGTTTGACGTTTACATGTAACTAAATGAATAAAAAGAACAAGAGTGTATTACAACAAATGAAATTAACAGTTCTCTTTGGTTGCACAAAACTGCATAATGATGAATAAAATTACTATTGAAACAAGAGACATACAATGTATACACCTTAAAGGTCACCGGTATACAATGTAACATATAACTACTCAATGCATAGCTGAAACAATCAAAGAAAATCTTTAAAAAGCAAAAAACAAATGTACATAGTTATTTCAACGTCCTACATGTATAATGAAAGTGCATTTTAAAAACAATACATGCATGTACTGTATTTTTGTAATAAGACTACCGCTACCTGAGAGTTCAGTAACTAGTCTTCACACGCTTCATCTCTACACATATAGTAGTTTGTTAACATGTACTGTAGTATCCTAATTCTTACTTATATCTTCCGTAATACCTGAAACCCTAGCACAGGTGTAAAGACAGTCATTTTAAAAATTGTGATAGAGAAATACATGCTTTTAATAACTTTGCATTAACTGTCCACTAACTATAAACAAACTCGAAGAAGACTATTCTTGAACATCAATATACTCATTTGGATTACGACCTAAATTAAGACCTTTCCCCTGGCCAAAGGGTACATAATTCTATAGGTGACTAAACCTTAATCATAGTAAAGTGACTATGAAATACACAGTTTTAGTTTATTGATTAAAATGGTCATGTACTTGTATTCCATTACGTTCAAATGTTAACGCAAGAGTTGAAGACGAATGGTGTCTAACTACCAATCACAAAAGGTTACTCAAATGCTCTAAAAATCACATTCTTTAGTTCGGTGTAAATGTTGATATTTGACCAATGATCATTAACCGTTTGATCTCAATCTTGGGTTTCATCAGATTCTCTCCCTCCTCTGACTTTTGATTCAGCAATGGTTAACCTGTCATTAAATTTTACCAAGTCTTTTTTTAGACTTTCAACGTCACTTTTGGTAGCCATGCTCTCGGATTTACTTGTCAACGTTGTAATTGTAGATTGCATCGCCGTCAGTTGTTGAGTGATTGACGTAATCATACTTCGAAGACTCTCGGAATCAGAGTCTTGATTGTTGGTTGGTATTGAAAACTTGGAAAAACAATTATATGGAAGGCCCAGGGCATCAAGTACTTTGTCTATGGGAGTCATTAGGCATGACCCATAGGATGTCCTTGCAACAACCATTCCAATGCATTTAAGAACCATGGGGTTATCGTTGTAAATAGCGAATACGAGAGCGCCGGAATCTCCATCACTCACAAAAGGTTGTCGGGAGTCGGAAGGTTGGGTGGGATCTATCCTTGGCAAAACTTCTAACTGTCCAAACAACTGAATATTAAATGAGCCATCAATGTTTACATCGCATTCATCCATAATATGGGCACAACTTCTGCCCATTCTTAGCGAGCCAATTGTCAGTCCACTGGAGGCGCCCACCTTTATGACTTGCTTTCGGAAATTGGAGGTAGAAATTTTCTCTATTTGTCCATTCGAAAAATGTGGTACATGTTGCACTGAAAAGCCTAAAGGAATATGAAAATCGTATTTTAACATTAAGCAGAGCTACTCTACAGTGTATGTAATATTACAAGTACTGTTCACCACTCTATTTTAACAGTCTGTACTTGTATAAATGTAAACCATTATTGACATTTGGGGTCCATAAGGATGAATGTATAATATGACTATAGAATTGTACAAATACTGTGAGTATACAACAATTCCGCAATATGGTTATCAATTTCGTGCTAAAAAAAATCTTAAAGGAAGGGATTTTGAAATTACGGGGATATTTTGTATACGAGTACAGCGAGGTCATAATACATTGGCTTTTGCAAACTGTGGAATCATTTAAATTCGCGAGGTCGGTTTTCTTGCGTTGTCTAGACTTCATACTTTCGTTGTGATGTAATTTCGTAGATATTATTACTGTAACTTGAAACATGAAATAAATTGTGTATTTCGGTATGGTTTGAAATTGGTGAAAAATTGAGCCTCCAAGAAATCTAATGATTCCCAAATAGTCATTCATAGGAGAACACATTCATAAATTGTGAACATTAATGGGGTTTTTTCCTTATTGCAATTTGTCAAGAAACAGCAAGTTATGCTAATTTTGTCAAATTCATAGTCCAGATAAAGTATTTAAAAAAATGTTTAGATATGGCACTTGAAAAAAAACCCAAAAACTAAAACAGGTTATATGATATTTGATAAAATGTAATACATACCAGCTTCGCATAACTGGTTTACTGAATAAACATCAGAGAAGTACCCATCACTAGGGTGTCGACCTGTAATCTCTACGAGGGCTACATCAACACTAACTGTTTCTGGTTGTCGTGAATCAAATACTGCTTTGGTAATTTTACCAATTTCATTTTTTTCTCTATCAAACACACGTATTATTTCTCTCCTTCGAACATACTCGCTTGCCAATTGGTTTTGTAACACATTTGTTGGTAAAACAACATGAGCACATGTTAAAAATGCTTTACCAGGTGGATTGTGCAGGTCTACAAATCCTCCGAGAGTTCCAAACTTTGCACAGTTATCAGCACATATATTTTCACTCATGCATAGTTCTCTTACTGCGAGGCTGCATGTTCCTTCTCTAACATCGACTTGAAATCCACTCACTTTCTCTGGAAACATTCTTTCGCCGATAGGTACCACTCCTTTTACATGGCAGTAGATAACAATAGTTGGTGTTTTTGTTACTCGGAAGGAACTCGTGCCAAATCCTTTTGATTTGACGTTCGATAAATTTATCAAAGAAATGTTACTGTGGTTATTGAACAAGTCCGACAATTCGGTTTTATTCACAGGATTGACAGTTGCTTCTGTCGGATCTTGTAATTCGTATTGAAATAATGCATTTGCTTCTGTATTGCATTCATTTCCTGGCACTACTATGACGTAGAATCCCCAAAGTGAACTATGTTCTTTTCGTTGTGTGTTTTCCTCTATAACAACAACGATAGTATCAAAGCCTGGCCCTGATGTCTTTGGTAATTGTCTTCCTACCCATAGTTTCAAAATTTTATACTTTGATTCATACAGTTTGCGACAAGTTTCCTTCATGGCCTCTACAATAGTGTGGGTAATTACACTACGGCCCGGTTTTTCCAGACATAATTCGTCACACGCACGTCTACAGTGTTCTTTTTGAAGCATAAAATAGAATTTAATGGAATTCACATCTTTCTTTTGACCCGCATATCTTATTTTTTTAATGTGGTCTAGATGATTATACTGCCTTTTCATGTCATTCAAAATGTGCGTATTCGCTTGGCAAACGAATTTTCCTTGAACGCTTTTAAGAGACACGAATTCTGAAACCAATATACGTCGCATATTGTTCATGATCCTGGGTATTGTTCGATACCCATCAAACGGAATATGAAAGACGTACATATCTAAGAATGAAGATATGCTGTCTAATAGCGGATATCCTTTGCGAGTTGCCAAATCTTTTAGTAGATTGTCCGAGCATATGCTTGGTTTTCTCATAGGCGATTCTGACCTATATTTTGAAGATCCTTGACCGCTACCTTTAACACTTTTAAGAGGCATGAATTCTGAAACCGATCTACGTCGCATATTGTTCATGATCCTGGGTATTGTTTGATACCCATCACACGGAATATGAAAGACGTACATATCTAAGAATGAAGATATGCTGTCTAATAGCGGATGTCCTTTCCGAGTTGCCAAATCTTTTAGTAGATTGTCCGAGCATGTGCATGATTTTCTCATAGGCGATTCTTCATCCGATTCAGTCATTACAGCTACAAATATGAATCAGTTGATAAGCAAGTAAAATATATTTACACTCGACCTCAAGTGATCCCGTAGGTCATGAAGATAACCGAGCTAGGTATCATTTATATATATATATATATATATATATATATATATGTGTGTGTGTGTGTGTGTGTGTGTGTGTGTGTGTGTGTGTGTGTGTGTGTGTGTGTGTGTGTGTGTGTTTGTAAGCCCTGTCAATTGAACCAGTGAATAAGAAGGCACACGTGTAAATCAACACTGGGTCGGTCAAAGGAACACGAAAATGGTGGTGTTCAGTTGGATTTTTATAAAAATCAGTATAAAATCATTAAATAGTTCATCTACCATCAAAATCCTGAAGTGTTTACTTAACAGGATTTATGAGATGTGTGTAACAGGTGTGTAAAGATTTAGCACTCGTCCATCTTTTTTCCTTGCGAGCATGGCTTACACACTTTCGAAGTGCGCATGCTCTGTTTTGAATGACGTAATTTGTGATGTCATCATAATGGAGTTTTCCAGGGAAAGAAGTAGGCCCATCTGAGGTAAGTAAACACGGTTGAAAGAAATTTTTTGCATATTAACAATGAGTTTTTTATTAGATAGACTGATTAAATGGTGTTTCATACCGATCGTGTTATGTACAAGCGACAGAGTACCCGAGTTACTGAAAATTCCGATGATGAAAGTGATATATCTAGTACGTGAACTGTTTGGGTTTTTTTCTAAAATTTAATCTTTGCAGTTAATGTACTCTGTATACTAAAAATTCATATTGATTTTGGATAGAATTTCACATTTAAAAACAAATAGATATGCGCCAAGTCCTTAGGAATCAACCCCACCCCCACCCCTCCACACGGGACTTTTTTTTTGGATGATTGGACCGTATCCCCCTTTTCATCTGTCTCCCTACTTTGAAGTTTTTTTCCCAACGCCATGACATAAATAGATAAATAAATAAAATGCAAAAATAAAAACGAAAGATATATATGTATTCGGATTGGCATGTTCCACTTTGTCCGGGTTGAAATCCCCGAGGATGCAAATGTACATTACGCCGCACTGTTTGCAGTACGTGCATGGTACAGGTGTACCGCATAGGTATGTAGCTACTAAGACTATAAACCAAACAGAATATCATATGTAAAACTATTACTCTGAATGCATTTTACTTGTTTACAATGTAGCCTGTCGGGGTGTGGTGCATGTCACACGCGTTGTTTACACGTGCACTTTAGGTGGCAGTGGAGGAAATTCGAACCATGTATGGATTATTGTCTCCTGATAACTTTGGCAGTTAACTTTTGATTTCAATCTACTTTTTAAGAATAATATAACCCTCGCTAATCATTGCCAACCTGCATTTCGATCTTGGCAGAATGATCTTCAGCTACAATTCAAAATTAAGGGGTGATGTTGTGTACTGAGTTTTTCTTGATTGTTTACATCTGTGACTGTTTATGTGATGTATCAACTGATCAAGCTGTACAGTGTCATGACATATAGTGGCATAGCTTCCATTTATGTACTTGCGCATCATTTTGTCAAAAGAAGAAAATTCTAAAATGATAATTAAGATTTTTAACATGTATATGAATATACATGTATGTGTATGTTTGATTTTAGTATAATACCTGTAGAGAATATTTCAGTAGTATGAAGTGCCACACATTTAGACGCATGCATGTGGTGTTTAAAGGTCTCATCTGAAAGACCAGCAACTTTCTCTTTTGAATGCTAAATATGATGATGGAGCATTCACCTCACTACCTACATTTTCACCCTAAATAAAGTACAAGCATGGCTCGAAACCATGATTTCTTGATCCTGTTACCAGTCTTCACGAAAAACTTTGTAAAGTACAGGCCCTTCGGGCCTCCCAGTATAATAATTGTGCAAGCCCGAACAATATTTTGCAGGCCCAAAATGTTTATTTTCTAATTTGATCTCTTGTTATTTGCTGATTCTACTCTATAGACACATGCACAGTTCTTTTACTGTAGGAAAATACAGGTCAAGATGATCATAGTTAAAGAACAACTGACATTAAAAGAATATATTATTTTCCAACATATTAATCCAGTATATGCGAAAGTTTTTGGACCACACAGGACATTCGGTCCAGTGTAATCAATGAACACACCGGACCGAACCAAATTTTGTCAGACCGAAAAACCTAATGTAAAAAAGTGAAACACGTGAAAATGCAAAACCAAGTGAATCTTATTTATTATACTAGTAATACTATTCCAGGAATCCTTCCCGTATAATACTTTAGACAGTCCATGCGGTTTTAATCAATTCATTTACGTATTTGGATGTGTGCTATTTTTTTTACTTATAACAAACTCCGCATCAAGATAGTAAAGCTCAAAACCGGACATTGAGACATCTGACATTCCGGTCCGGTGTAAAAAATGATGCATCGGACCTGAGGCACTGCATATCGGTCAGGTCCGACGGTCCGATGTCTTTCGCATAGACTGATTAATCTCGCAGATATATCAGCAGCTCATGTTCAACTCTGTTTTGTATACACCACGTACAAAACATTTTTTAAATGTTAGCCAAGGCCTACCCTCGCAGTGTTCGAAATTGGTTTAAAACTTGGTATAGACCACTGGTCTATGCCAAAATAAGATGACTTAGACCTCATCGAATTGGCATAGACCACAACATTGAAAAAATAATAACACAAATTTAAAACATTTTCATTTACTTCTAATATACTTAGAAAGTGTATTTTCTTTCCATTTCTGTAATATCATCCTTTCCTCATAATGTTTATCAGACGTCGACTGACCATGCAAGGCCCTCTTGGATAACTTTATTGCTTTAAATCTAGAAAATTGGCATAGACAATTTGGTCTATCTCAATTACAGTTGGCATAGACCAGTGCCATTTGACATATACTCGGTCTATGGTTAATTTTGAACACTGCCCTCGGTCCAATGGGGCATGAATTTTCGTTTTTTTCTCCTCGTACGACAGTTTTTTGGGGTTTTTTTTATCGGATGGTTGTGATTGTGAAATACGCTTGGGTGGTTTTGAATTTCCCGGACGAGCCCCCTCCCTATACTTCAGAAAAGGCAGCATGGTTGATAATTTTTCTATGCGAAATTTGACTACTAAGTCATGACATTTAGTCTGAGTCAATCTCACGCTTTATTTGTAATATATACAGAACATATAAGAAAACATTTACAGGCCCATCGGACTCCAGGGTTTAATATTTTAAGAAGCCCGATCCCGATTTTACTGGCCTCGGGCATCAGGCCACTGGTTAATGTCGAAGACTGTGTTACCACTGAGCTACCATGACCAATTTTTATACGCCCGTCTTAAGGCGGGACGTATTATGGTATGGCGTGTCTGTCCGTCCATCTGTTAGCTTTTTCGTGTCCGACCCGTAACTTAAATACTACAAGGCCTAGAATCATCAAACTTTGTCTGTAGATACATCTTGGGTAGAAGGTGTGTCGCACATTAAAACCAGGTCACTGTGACTTTTCATTAAGAAGATATGGCCATATATGGCAAAAACTTGTCCGGCTCATAACTTGAAAACTATTAGACCTAGAATCACCAAAATTGGTCAACTAATGCATCTTAGGTAGAAGGTGTGTCGCATGCTACTTTAAGGTCACTGTGACATTTAATTAAGGTGATATAAAAAAAAAATGTTTTAATGGGTACTATCTATACTGTTAACAATATGTGACGGGCGTATCATGTGCCATGGCGGTGCACTTTATTTAACATGAATTCATAGCTAAAAAAAGATTATTACTAATTTTTTGGTTAATTCCATAAATATATTATTCCACTCTCTAGACACAATTCTGGGTTACCCCCCTGCCTTTGGGGGTATAAGCACCTCATTTCTTTCAGAATGGCACAATGTCAGGAGAGCTTTTGTTATTTGTTAAACTCTTAATGTTGATGGCATGCATCTTTGAACAACAGGATAATTTTTTAGATTATTATTTCTGATATCATATTTGTAAATTGTTTATGAGGGGTTGTTAAAAGTTTGTGGACAAAAGGACGCACTTATTAAAAATTCAGAGTTATCGTAAGTGAAAAATATAGGAGATGTGTAACAAGATTGTATATTTGAAGATTTTAATTTTAATTAATTTTTATAAGTATTGATTTCAGATACATGTATGACATTGCATGCTTGGTGGGGTGGGGTGGGGGGGGGGGGGGGGGGCTACAGTTAGATAATATTCTGGTCAGCACATTCGATAAACTACTTGGAATTCATTAAATCACTTCTTTTTCTTTCAGTGGTCTTCAACTTTTAATCTCCAAGAAGGAAATGTAATTAAAAGATGAATAAAGTATCCCTAAGAATACCAGAAGAAAGGCTATGTGTTGAGAAAAACAGCCCTTCCTCAGTACCTCAGAACTAGATGATAGCCCTTAATTGTTACTTTATGCTCAATATGACACAGTATAGAAGATCTGATCATGAAGAAGTAACACCATTGATACACTTGCCAACTGCCAAAATTACTTTCTGATAGTATGACGAGATTAGAAGATATGGTGTAGTCATGACACAAACTGCAAATCAAAGAATTAATTGTCTTCCCCAGAGGATGAACAGAGCACGATGGCTTCACATGGATAACATTTCCTTTCGAGTTTTGAAATTAGTAAGTATACAAAATATTTTAGGCCACATAGGGCCAAAAAAAAAATGTTTGTTTTAGGTCGCCTCTCATTTTTAAAAAAAGGGTTGGTAGGTAGGTTTATTTTATTTTTTTTTTATAAAAATAAATAAGTGCCTTCGAATCAATGAAAATTTTATAGTTAAAGTTGTAATATAATGTGTTTAACAGATAAAAAATGGGTTCAGAGCACAATGTTTAATTGACAAAATACACAGTATGTGATGGAGTTTTGATATTACAATTATAGATGTCTTGGCATTTCGGGTAATAGTTCGTATATCGATGAATTGAAATCGGAAAATTGAAAAAAATTAATAGGGTCGGTGGATATATTTAGGGTCGGGCAGGCGACCTGAAACAAACACATTTTTTATTTTGGCCTAGTCATAAAATTATTTTTTAGATTTTCATCTTTGTTTGGAAATAAAAATGGGCAGGTGGTTGGAGTTTATTTTTATGCCCCCCTTTGAAAAAGAGGGGGCATATTGTTTTGCACCTGTTGGTCGGTCGGTCGGTCTGTAGACCATGTGTTGTCCGCTCAATATCTTGAGAACCATTCACTTGATGATAATGATATTTCATATGTGGGTTAGCAGGGTTTGACATTTACTTTCTTGAGCACTAGACCAGTCGGGCTACTTCAAATAATATTTACTAGACCTGACCTTACATCCACTAGCCCTGACCAACTTTCCAGAGAAAAGAAACCCTGATGGTTTCTCCATATTTAAGTACTTAATTCAAATGACAAACGTTAAGTTTAAACTAAAACGTACTTAATTGTCTCAAAAACATCTTTAGTCTCGTCATTCAATTTGGTGCTTTTATTTTCAAACTTCCCAATCTACTCCTTTTTTTTTCTCGGAACATCCTTCCTTGAGGATGAGAAGTCGAGACATTCCCGCACATGTGTCAACAACGAAAAATGGCTATTTACGATTTAATTTATTCATTTGATACAGGCAACGAAATTAAGGGGAAATACTCGCTAAATGCGAGTTAAAAATTGAATTTGCGAGTAAAAAATCACAAGTGATCGCAACTTTTTGCGAGTGAAAAAACCCCAATCTTTTTCCCGGATTTCCTCGGTTTATTGGCTGTACTTTGAAGTTTACAATAATCTTGTCTTGTGCATAGAAACTCTTTACAGAATGAATATACAAGTATTGAAAAAGTAAACGTGGATCGAATAAATAACTAAGGCCAAGGTCATCTCAGTCGATGGCCTACTTCATACACACTTCGGATGTCTCAGAGACGTCTGATTTAAATAGCAAGCATATTGATCTCGTCCGTGTCTATATAAAACAACACATGACAGTGTGTCACCATTTCACGCGGTGTCCTTCTGTACTCTATAGTCAAACACTTCGAGTTCGCGGGGTTTTCTTTTCAACTAGAATTTTTTTAGATGAAATTTCCAAAAGTTTTGAACATATAGTTTAAATTGGCGCAAACAGTCTTCAAGATTTCAATCCACATGATGCTGTTAATAGGTGGTAGATCTCTGGACAGCGAGTGCGCCGCACAAGTGTACCATATGACCCGCACCATGTATGTTGTCTGATAATTCATTGAATTTTAAATGAAAGAATTCGCAATCTTATTTTTATTATTGCACTTTAAAGGAGATTTTAAAAGATTTTCCCAAAATTTTGATAAAGAGACATGCTTGTTTTCTTAAATTCATGTAAAACAGTAATCGATTGAAAAATGCTAGTAAAAGCTCAATTTTGCTAGTTGGAAAATAATCCACTAGCTAAAATTTGCTAGTGGTGAAAAAAGTTAATTTCGATCCCTGTGATAGACACTTTCTTATATTCAATTAAAATAAACTGGGGGTTTTTTCAAATGAAAATAAATTCAGTTTATATATATTTATCCGAAATATAACTTTAAACCCATTAACAAAGAGTAAATGTCGTAAAACATTACTTCCGACAGCGACTATGTATTCGAACTAAAAATAGAGATTTTGTCATCACGCGGTTCAAAATTGCTCGCAAACTCTTTACAGTTATTTTTTAAAGTTAAAAATAAGATATCTTATGGTTTAAAATAAAGTTTCTTGTTTATTTTTTCAACATGACCAGTCGGACTAGTAAATCGACATTTTACCCGACCGGACCTATCATTTATTAGCCTCGGTCGGTCGGACGTGCCTTAATGTCAAACCCTGGTTAGTTATGAGTAGAAGAGGATCCTTATTGTTTTTTAGGTCCAAAGGTCAAGGGTCAATCTACTCTGGACATAGGAAAATAATGTCCGCTCAATATCTTGAGAACCCTTTGCTTGAAAGACATCAAACTTGGCACACTGGTACATCCTAAGGAGTAGATGACCCCTATTGATTTTAAGGTCATATGGTCAAAGGTCAAGGGTCAAACTGGGCATGGGAATATACTGACCATTCAATGTCTAGAGAACCCTTTGCTTGACAGACATCAAACTTGGTACACCAGTACATCTTCAGAAGAAGATGACCCCTATTGATTTTGAGGTCACATGGTCAAAGGTCAGGGGTCAAACTGGACATAGGAATATACTGTCCGTTCAATATCTTGAGAACCCTTTGCTTGACAGACATCAAACTTGGTACACTAGTACGTCTTCAGGAGAAGATGACCCCTATTGATTTTGAGGTCACGTGGTCAAGGGTCAACTGGACATAGGAAGATACTGTCCGTTCAATATATTGAGAACCCTTTTCTTGACAGACATCAAACTTAGTACACTGATATGTCATCAGGAGAAGATGACCCCTATTGATTTTGAGGTCACGTGGTCAAGGGTCAACTGGACATAGGAAGATACTGTCCGTTCAATATCTTGAGAACCCTTTGCTTGACAGACATCAAACTTGTTACACTAGTACGTCTTCAGGAGAAGATGACCCCTATTGATTTTGAGGTCACATGGTCAAAGATCAAGGGTAAACTGGACATAGGAATATAATGTCTGCTCAGTATCTTGAGAACCCTCTTCTTGACAGACATCAAACTTGGTACACTGATACATCTTCAGGAGAAGATGACCCCTATTGATTTTGAGGTCACATGGTCAAAGGTCAAGGGTCACACTGGACATAGGAATATATTGTCCGTTTAATATCTTGAGAACCCTTTGCCTGACAGACATCAAACTTGTTACACTGGTACATCTTCAGGAGAAGATGACCCTTAATGATTTTGAGGTCACATGAGCAAAGGTCAAGGGTCAAACTGGACATAGGAATATACTGTCCGTTCAATATCTTGAGAACCCTTTGCTTGACAGACATCAAACTTGGTACACTGGTACATCTTCAGGAGAAGATGATCCCTATTGATTTTGAGGTCACATGTTTAAAGATCAAGGGTCAACCTGGACATTGGAATATACTGTCTGCTCAATATCTTCAGAACCCTTTGCTTGACAGACATCAATCTTTAAATAGTACGCTGGTGTATATTCAGGAGAAGATGACTCCTATTGATTTTGAGGTCACATGGTCAAAGGTCAAGGGTCAAACTGGACATAGTAATATACTGTCCACTCAATATCTTGATAACCCTTTTACTTGACAGACATCAAACTTAGTACACTGGTACATCTTCAGGAGAGGATGACCCATATTGATTTTGAGGTCAAAAGTCAAAAGTTGAACTGGACATAGTAATATATTGTCTCCTATATTTTAAGAATTATTTGTTTGATTGACACGTACCAAACTTGGTACACTGGTACAGCATAAGGAGTAGATGACCCCTATTGAATTTTAGGTCACATGGTCAATTCACTCTTGACATAGGAAGATATTGTCTGCTCAATATTTTGAATTGATGATAATACTATCAATTAAATGAGGTGTGTGTACAACCCTTTTCAATTTTGCACCATGGGGGGCATATGTGTTTTACAAACATCTCTTGTTTTTTTTTTTCAGAATATATATTTCACGTTCATTATTCTCACATGTTGCTGTAGAGTGTAGATTACATCATTTTTTTTACATTGTTTTCTTTGGACAGAAAATTTCCATACAGCAATATTATAATTGTTGTTGAGTGATTTTGAAGTACATTTTCATGTAACACTGAAGTTGAACATTCTTTTTCCCTGTTGTCCGTCTGTCTGTAAACTTTCACATTTCTGACTTCTTCTCAAGAACCACTGGGCCAATTTCAACCTAACTTGACAAAAAGCATCCTTGGTGAAGGGCTTTCAAGTTTGTTCAAATAAAGGGCCACACCCCCTTTCAAAGGGAAGATCTAATTACAAAATTGCAAAATTAGGGTGGGGTCATTTAAAAATCTTCTTCTAAAGAACCACTGGGCCAGATGATGTGAAAGTTACATGAAAGCTTCCAAACAAGTGTAGATTGAAGTTTGTTCAAATCATGACCCCCTGGGGTAGAATAGGGCCACACTAGGTGATCAAAGTTTTACATGTACAAATATATAGGGAAAATCTTCACAAGAAGTAGGAAAATAACAAGGCCAGTAAAATACAAATTTACGTAAAGGCTTCCTGAAATAGTGCAGATTCAAGTTTGTCATAATCATGCATCCCAGGGAAGGTTGGCCGAGGCCACAATAGGAGATCAAAGTTTTACATTCAAATAAGTATAGAGAATTTTCAAGAACCATTAGGCCAGAGCAGTTTACATTTACATGAAAGCTTCCTGACATACAGCTCTGTAGTGCAGATTCAAGTTTGTAAAAATAAAATTTCCAAAAGGTGTCGCTGTGTTTGGTGTAATTTTTGTTCGTTCTGCACAAACTAGCTCATTCAGCTTGACACAGCCTAGGTAATTTACAGCTGATCATTTGATAAACATTTACTTTGTAGAAATAGAAATTATGATTTTTATCTATTTATACATTTATTGCTATTTCTATGAAGACCTTTTACTAATCACTTCTCTAAATATTTTTGCAGATTTGTCAGAATGTTATGCATCGTTATCAACAGAAAAGAACTTCATAGGTAGACCAAAGCTGACATGGGATGAGATCCTAGAACAAGACCTAGAGTTTACAGGATTGGATAGGATCAATCCACTGGGTCGCCAAGTGTGGAAGTACAAACTTCAACCTCGACAGGACAGCCAGGCCTCACCCTTGCAAAAAGATTAATTTGGCCTGGATAGTCAAAATGAGTGATGATGATTGATATCAAGGTCTGACACTGGAAGCTCAGTAAGGGTAGATGCTGGCAATGGAGCTGTTTAGCAATAAAACAAACAAGTTTAACATTAAACATGTTTGTATACTTTTTTGGCTCACCTGAGCCAAAGGCTCAAGTGAGCTTTTCTGATCACCTTTACCTGTCGTCTGTCTGTTTATAAACTTTTCACATTTTCATTTTCTTCTCCAGAGTGAACCACTGGGCCAGTTTCAATCAAACTTGGTATGCATCATCAATAGATAAAGGGTATTCAAGTTTGTTCATATAAAGGGTCATGCACCCTTCAAAAAGGAAATAATCATAGAAATGCAAAAATAGGGTGGGGTCATTTAAAAAACCTTTTCAAGAACCACTGGACCAGGAAAGTTGAATTCACACGAAAGGTTCCTGTTTTGTGCAAATCATGGTCTCTGGGGTTAGGGTGGGGTCACAATAGAGAATCAAAGTTTTACATTCATATATATTGCATATTCAAGTTTGTAAAAAGCTCACAGGGGTAGGGTGGGGGTCACATAGGGGATTTAAGTTTTACATGTGAAATATATACAAGGAAAATCTTTTAAAATCTTCTCCTCAAAAACTAGATGCAGAACCGTAGCTCTTTGAAAAGAGAGCTTCAGATGAACCCCTTATAAAAAAAACTTCAATTTATGGCAGAGAAAAAAAGTGCATGTTTAAGTCCCTCTATCACTGCATTCCTGCATCGCTGTCTCATGAATTTAATATTAAGTAATTCCCAACATATTTTCCCACTATACTTGTTTCCAAACATACTTTCAAATATTTTCTAAACCCACATATAACCCCAAAACAGCTTCAAGTGATTTCAATTTCTTTGTTGATGTAGCCATGTTAAGTAGCCAGTCAATTTGAACCCCAGTTCATTTCCATACTCATACTCATTTTGAAACATAATGTCTGTGTGAACTAATATCCTCACAAATATTTTTAGTGAAATATTTTGGATGAAATCATCCCAGTTGGGTTAAATACTTATTATTCAAATACTGTAGGTTTGAATATTGAACTAATCTCACAGCTTTCTTAAGTTTGGTCCCCATCCCCACCAGTCTGTTTTTACGCTTAACTATTGAAATGGGGTGTAAGGGATCAGACTAGGCTCCTCAACAAGATGAAAGGTTTTATCATAAGAAATTCATAATATCACCTCTGGTTGGCGCGGGTTTGAATCCTGCTCGCACCGGTAATTGAGAAAGTTTCCCAGTTTACTCTCGGAAGGTCGGTGGTCTCTTCCCAGGTACATTGTATCTGGGTTCTCTCTTCCACCAATAAAAACTGGGCACCACCAGATAACTGAAAAATTGTTGAGTGTGGCGGAAAACAGTTAAAACAATCAATCATATTATGTTATTTGACCTTGTGACCCTGAACTCTGAGTTTGACATACTTTTAAGAAAGTATAACGTATTAAGTATATCCAGGACTATTTTAGATAGGGCTTTTATGTTTTGTATATTGATTACTTATGGCAAGGTCTTTCATATCATACCAAGACCTACGACTTTTTACCTTGGTCTTATCCAGAACAGCAATATCATGCTAGTCATATCTTTGTCTTATATGATTTCATTTTAGTAATGTTGTGTTCTTTAGAGCTAGGTTTGGGTCACATTATTCATGAGAATAAAGATTGATAAAATAGCATTTAAAAATCAAAACAGCAGGGCCAAGATGACTCAGGTGAGCGATGTGGCCCATGGGCCTCTTGTTGATTTTGATATTTCTACCTATATCATTTGTATGAGAAATGGAACTCCTTTTTTTCTTTTACAAATACATGTATTATCATATGGATCCATCTTTGTTGATTATTTAATCAAAGGACATATTCAATTCATTCAATGTAAATTTATGGATATGTCTGTGGTTGAATTACTTATGTATGTATGTATACATTTTTTTCGCACATGCAATTACATATATGATGTATATATATTTACTAATTGTACATGTAATATCCCCTGTTATATAATAAAATATATGACTGAGAATAAAAGACCTGCTGTTTTCATTGCTACCATGAAACATTAAAAGATTAGAATAATTCAAATATCTTAATGAATTCTATAATATATGAATTTGATATTTGTATATGATTGCCTCACTGGTGTTCAATGTGAACTTTGGTTTATTGTTTCAGTTTGCTCGATCTTTATATCAAATTAAAATTTAAGACAAATAAGGAATTATTTCCGAAATTGGTTAATATGGTACATTGTAGTAAAATAATCAAGAGTTTATTCATATGAGATAGCTAAATTTCACATGAATAACCAGTGACTGATTCTTGATTGTCAACATTTTCACCGAACAGTTCAGAAATTACCATGGTACATGTACATACTATTAGGGGATCATACAATTCCTTAAAGAGTGACAAATTTTTAAATATCACCTTTTCAAGGAGAAAAATCCTCTTATGTATATGAATACTATGAAGAGATTAAAAGAGAGGTGGCTAGATCACTTGTATGGTGAGATTCATTTGTGGCAAGAACTGGTATGATGTCTTGAGTCAGAAAGCACTGGAATCCACTAGGAATAGTTTTAGATCTATGGAGCGCCAAAATAACAAACTCAGATATTTGAAGATTTCTTTAATTATTTGAAGATATTATTAATTCATTTCATGCACGCAACATTGCAATCAAAGATCTCTTCAAATAATTAATGATATCTTCATTTGAATTGAATTATTGATATCATTATTTATTCCGCTGAATTGATGCACACAATAATTTAATTGTTGCTCTCCTCAAATGAATTATAATTTAATGATACCAACAATAGAATTAATGCATGCTACAATTCAATTGAAGAGAGCAATAATTCATTAATGCTAACATCACTTAATGTGCGCAATAAATGGATTATTGCTCTCTTCTATTGAATTAATGATATCATTAATTAAATTGATGCGTGCAATAATTATGTTAGTGAGAGTAATTATCTAATTGAGATATAATCCTTAATTAATTCGACATATCCACAACTGAATGAATGATTTCTTTAATTGAATTGTTGCTCTCTTTTTAAAAACAAAACAACGATGTGCGTATTAATTACTTATGAAATAGCCCTGTATATATAATTAAAAAGATCTATTGAATTAAAAGAGATAATCAAGTCATTCATACAGAGCTCTAAATTAATTTTTGCAAGCAATATTTCCACCACATGGATATTATTGGACTTCAATTATTTGAGCTTATGTAAAACATTAAGATTTTAAAAATCATCCTGGTGAATTTGTATTACAAAAGTCATGAGAGGACACGTCCAGTTTTTGAACAAAAACAGAAAGTAATATATTCCCTTGAATTTGGTCATCCCTGTCCTCAGTGTGTTTCAGACGTGTTTAGTGGGAGGGGGGGGGGGGGTCCAACACGTTTAGCGGATATTTAGTTGTTGGCATGTGGCGGGAGCGAAACCAGGATTTATCCAAGGGAAGGACGTAATGAGTGCCTAAAGCACTAAATCTCTAAACAAAAATATCTAAGATGAAGGAAAATCGTGATTTTGGGGGGTTTTCTATTACAATTTTGTCCTCATATTTCAAAGTGAGATGATAGTCAAAATTGACATAATTTCCATGTACATATCATAAACATGTAGATATTTTTGTAACAGTATATGAAGGAATCTGGAGCAAATCCTGATTCTGAAGTTATATAAACTGGTGTTATACACCGGATTTTCAAACAATTTATGGTTTTTGCAACGTTTGATTAAAGTTTTCTGTAAGGCCACATCTATGTAGTTACATTTACACAGAATGTTCATGAAAATGTTACCTTTTGGAGTGGAATTAAGATATCGCGTAACATTTTTTTTTTTTTACAAAGATATCTAATTTTGATCTATATCAAAAGTCAACAAAAAACTTAAAAGTAATACAAAAAATGTATATAATTATTAATACTTGTTTTAGATCTTTTAGGCACTGCATTATACAGAATTTTGATTTTATTTATCATACTTTTTAGTTGAATTACTACCGAGTCTGGCCCGTACAGCATGTATTGACAAACGAGGGAGTCTATAATCATAGATATATATATATACTATATGCATAAATATTAAAAATCAAACCATACTTTTCGAAAAGCATTATGTACAGAGAACGTATACATTCTAGTTGCTGATAAGAACCTAAATCGTAAAAAGTATGGTTTGATTTTTAATATTTATGCATATAGTATATATATATATATATATATATATATATATATATATATATATATATATATATCAGGGAAGTCGTTGTGGCCGAGTGGACTTACGCACTGGTTTGACAATCTTGCTTGGCGGTGGGTGCCGTACGTCGCTGGTTCGACCCCGGGCTGGGGCGAAAATTTTCAGTACCTAGTTGTGATTATTTAGTGCTTTATATATATTATATATATATATATAATGATAATTATTATAAGTTATTATTACAATTAAAGTTATCATTATGGACACTACTACCCCTCCCCCGACCGGTCGCGGTAGCTCAATGGTAGAGAGTTCGCTTCATAACCGGGAGGTCGTGAGTTCAAGCACCGTTCATCCGTAAACCCAATTTTAAGACGTTGAAATTGGTAGTGATTGCTCCTTCGCCAAACACTCGACATTTAGAAGTGAGAATCACGGATCTTTTAGATGTGACCTTATAAACGTAGATCCCTGGTCGTACATGTAGTAGGTGTTCGCACGATATTTCAAAGAACCCTCACTGCTACGACCTTGAACCCTATGGATACTTAGGATAGGTACTCCGCTTAAAGCTGGTTACGTCTCAATATGAATAAAATATTCTCGACGGGACGTAAATTATATAAGCAATCAATCATCCAATCAATACTACCCCCCCCCCCTTTTTGTTGTTGTTGATTTTCTTAAGGCGATAATTTCAACGAAATGTGTGGATTCCCTGTCTATCCCATCCCAATTTCCATTTATGTAATCGTTTCACACTTTTTTGTAAGTTTTAGAGATTGGCCTTATGTATTTAGCGTGGTGAGAATGATTGTTTGGATGTTTCAAAGTGTTTGATTGCCCGTGTGTATCAGAGTGTTTAACTGGCCGCGTGTTTCAGAGTGTTCAATTGCCTGTGTGTAAAGGAAAGTGTTCAATTGACCGTGTGTAAAGGAAAGTGTTCAATTGACGGTGTGTAAAAGAAAGTGTTCAATCCCCTGTGTGTAAAGGAAAGTGTTCAATTGCCTGTGTGTAAAGGAAAGTGTTCAATTGACCGTGTGTAAAGAAAGTGTTCAATTGCCTGTGTGTACAGGAAAGTGTTCAATTGACCGTGTGTAAAGAAAAGTGTTCAATTGCCTGTGTGTAAAGGAAAGTGTTCAATTGACAGTGTGTAAAGGAAAGTGTTCACTTGATAAGCAAAAATTCAAGGAGTGAATAAAACTATATTTCACAAATTTCGACCGCAGCAATGTCTTCTATGTTGTTTTTAGTACCAAATAGTAAATTTTCGTACTAAAATACCAATAACTGTAGAAGTGTTCAGTTGCAGGTGGGGAGTTAAGGTGTTCATTTGACACGCGTTACACGTATGTGTGTGTGTGTGTGTGTGTGTGTGTGTGTGTGTGTGTGTGTGTGTGTGTGTGTGAATGAAGATGTTTGGTAAAGCTTTAACACTTTCATTTCAAACGTATATATGTGATCCAAATAGATAGAATTCATATCCCACAGTCAAAATAATTAAAATAACTAGTAATCCTAATTGTACAATTAGAGGGCTTTCCACCTACAATGATTTAAAAAAAGATATTTAAGAATATTTAAGATGATGTTAGAAACGCAAAAAGACCTTGAAAATAAAAATAATATATAATTTTCACGATGACCTTGACATTTGACCTTGACCTCATTTTGAAGGTCAAAGGTCATCGGTCTTAATGCAAGTGATCCCATGTCTCTATCTATATTAATGTAAAAGCTATAAGCTTAAAAAATGTTAATCAAGACATTCAGGGGCAATAATTTGTTTAGGGGTTTTCAGTTACTTTCGGTTAGCTTCTCAATGCTAAAAATACCTTGAAAGACGTTGAAAATGGGAAAAAAATAATTTTGATGATGACCTTTGACCCTGACCTCATTTTGAAGGTCAAAGGTCATCGGTCTCAACGCAAGTGGTCCCATGTCTCTATCTATATTAATATAAAAGTTATAGTTATAGATAATGATATTCGAAACTTTCAGGGGCAATAACAATGCTTAAGGGTTTTCGTATCCCTTTGATTATTTTTTTTCTTTGCAAGAGGGTTTTACTGTGAATTCATTAGCAAAGGTTTCATGTCTCTATGACTTTCCGTTAAGTAGGAGTAGCGATAACAAGGTTTTCAAAGCGAGTCTCCGAAATTCACAGAAGGGTCAAAGTTCAAAGTTGTAATGCATACTATCAAAACCAATCAAGAAGTCAATACTTACCCCTATACTATTTCAACGCTATCTTAAGCAGGAAAGAGTATAAAAAGTGCTATTTTTTCCTCTATTCTGATGACTTTGACCTTGACCTATTTTTTAAGGTCAAAGGTCAACAATCATATTCCAGTTGGTCCCATGTCTCTACGACAAACCGTTCTCAAGTTCGACATGTTTTACGAATAAATTGCAAAACATAAAGAGGCATTAACTCCCTTTAGGGGACACCGAATCCCTTCATATGAATTTCTTCGCTTCTACTAATTACCCTCTATACTTTACAAAAGGTTTCATCCTCCTATCAATTACGGTTAAAAAGTAGAAGCGCTAACAATGATTTCTGCGAAAGATCCAATAACTCCGTAAGGGGTCAAAGTTCAATTACGTTGGGTGAACTGTATTCGTTTCTCAAGAAGTACTATATGGTGGACTATAAAGTTTTTCGATAAGTCTTCAGACGAAAAATTTTTTTCCTGACGGCAGGAAAATAATAAACAGAACAATAACAATAGGACTTTCCACAGAAAGGTGGAAAGCCCTTACAATAACAATAGGACTTTCCACAGAAAGGTGGAAAGTCCTAAAAAAGCAGGAAAATATGCTGTTCCGAACTATATTCAAATCTCTAGCGCTTTCTGGATTTACACATCCATCCTCAGGTGAATACAATTCATATTGATTATGATTCACCTGATTGACTGGTTGATTCATTTATTGATGTTTCCCGCCACACTCAACAATTTTTCAGTTATACATGTATGGTGGCGCCCAGTTTTTATTGGTGGAAGGGAGAACCCAGATACAATGTACCTGGGAAGAGACCACCGACTTTCCGAAAGTGAACTGGGAAAATTTCTCACTTATCTGTGCGAGCGGGATTCGAACCCGCGCCGACAGAGGTGAGAGGCCGTGTGATTTTGAGCGCGATGCTCTAACCACTCGGCCACAGAGGCCCCTAGTCTGTTAATTAGAGTTCAGTGGGCAGGAGGAAAAAGTTGAAATACAAAACTGACATCAAAGCCTGCAACTGGCGTGTAATTCAATAAGGTGACATGCAATTAATCAAAATAACGTGTAAAGCCTTCAAAGCCAGAATACATGTAGCTGATTTCAAATCAAATGACATTGCATTAGTCATCGGTTTGAATCATATTATAGCCACGCTTTATTTACACTGATTTCGACAAAATCACCTAGAATCCAAAAACAATATATCCTCATCAATTTACAAGCCTCTTACAAAATTTTTCAATTTATCATTATCCCTGGGTAAACTTCCAAGATTATGGAAGATAGCTCATATTAATATCAGTCACATCAGCTCTTTTTAAAATGCTGGGAAAAAAAAACAATTTAAGCATCTTTACAACTACGTCGTAGACAATAACATTATCTACAAATATCAGTCTGGATTCCAACCTGGGTATTCAACACAAACCAACTTGTTGAAATAGATAACTCTGTTATTTCAAGTCTCGACAAAGGTAAAGATGTAAGGTTTATTTTCTGTGATATATTAAAAGCCTTCGATAGAGTCTGGCACAAAAGTATTCTATTTAAGTTAAAACTCTACGGTATATCTGAACAAATTATTAAATGGGTTGATAACTATCTAACTAATAGATCTCAAAAACTTGTCGTAGATGGATTCTTCTAGAACTACAAATTCTGGAGTTCTTCAAGGGTCTGTGTTAAGGACCATTTTTGTTTTTGTTATATATCAATGGCATATCTGATGATATGTCAAATAGTGTAAAACTTTTTGCTGATGACACTTCTTTGTATGTTATTGTTGGTGATGACATCATAACAACAGCTAATTCACTAACAAATGATCTTGAGAAAATAAAGCAATGGTCTATAAAATGGGTTGTGGATTTTAATCCACACAAAAAAAATCTAGATATCACAAGAAAACATTTATCACATCCTAAAGTAAAATTTGGTTATAATGGTCCGGAAGTTATGAACACAGAAAATCATACTCATTTAGGATTAAAATTTCAATCTGATGGCTTTAGGAGATAACACATCAGGTTTCTGCAGCAAGAATAATCACTGGAGTGAGAGTAATTTTTTTCCAGGTCAGCTCTATATGATGAATTGGGCAGGGATAGCTTATCAACAAGAAGAAAAGTTCACAAACTTATTATACCCCCCCCCCCCCCCCACAAACGAAGTTTAGGGGGGTATATAGGAATCACTCTTGTCTGTCCGTCTGTCTGTCTGTGCAGATTCGTGTCCGGGCAATAACTTCTTTGTTCTTTGACATAGGCATACCATATTTGACGCACAGGTGGATCACCATGAGACGATGTGTCGAGTACCTTCAAAACCTCTATATGACCTTGACCTCAAGGTCAAAATTAAAGGGTTTTTTCAATGGAATCGTGTCCGGGCCATAACTTATTTGTTCTTTGACATTGGCATACCATATTTGACACATGAGTGTATCATCATGAGATGATGTGTTGGGTACCTTAATGACCTCCAAATGACCTTGACTTCAAGGTCAAATTTAAAGGTTTTTACAATGGATTCGTGTCAGGGCCATAACTTTTTTGTTCTTTGACATGGGCATACCATATTTGACACATGAGTGTATCACCATGAGACGATATGTCGGGAACCTTCATGACCTCTATATGACCTTGAACTTTTTCCTCAAGGTCAAAATTGATAATAGGGTTTTGACATAGGCATAGCATAAGACATGGGTGTACCACCACGAGACTACGTGTCATATACATTCATGACCTCTTTATGACCTTGACCTTTGATCTCAAAGTCAAAATTATAGGTTAATACCATGGATTTGTGTTCCGACTATACCTTCCATTTTCTTCTACAAAGGCATGCCATATTTATTTACACTTAGGAAAGAGGTAATTTATACCTATTAACAACACCCTTTGGGAGATTGGGGTAAGCAGGAGGTATTATTGGTGAACATTGCTCACAGTAGCTCTTGTTTTATTTACAAAATAGTATATGGAATTGCTCCTCAATATCTTCAAGAACTTTTGATGCCTTTCATTCCTCCACAAAATTTATATCAAATGAGAAACTATGATAATCTTAAATTTATTCTTCCTGAAGTTAGGACCTCATCATATATGAATAGCTTTGTACCTTCAATAATTAAACTATGGAATTACCTACTTGCCATATTAGAAACCTTCCTACTCCAACATCATTTAAAACTGCTATAAAAATATGTACTACAATAAACCAAATAAACTGTTTAATCATGCTAAACGCAATGCAAACATCTGGCATTGTCAATTGGGAAATAGTGCTAGTAATCTAAATTTTGACTTAGATAGTCAATACGAGATGATGCTACTTGTGATTTGTGTGGTCACCATGCTGAAAATGCTTATCATTTTTTCTTTGAATGTGTTCAGTACTTAGTACATAGAATTGATCTTTTTTGAGTCAATAAATGCATAGAAACTACAAGATCCCATATCATTAACGTTATTGCTGAGTGGTGATGAGCTTCTTGGTTTCAAAGATTTTTGAATATGTTCAGAAATATATTATAGAAAGCAAAAGATTTTAAAAATGCATTTAATACATGTGTGTTTGTTATGTATGTCTATTCTTATCCTATTTGAGTCGGTACTCTCAATCTCTTTTTTTTCTCCTGTTGTACTTATTCGTATTTCTCTCACTATTTTTATTTGATTTCATTTTTTTTTCTCTTTTGTATGTCATTTAGATCCCATTAACTACGCCACATTTCTATTTTGTCAGCCTATTATTCATATCAAGAAATCATAATACTTATATAATCATTATATTTGGAATGACTTATTATCCTTTTACTTCATATGTATATTGTAATTTCTTGTGTGTATAATTATGTGGACTTTACCTTGTACCTTAAAGGATAAGGCTTATACAGGCATTGCCTTTTGCCTAATCCTTATTATGTTATTCATAATAGAATACTGTTTAAATTAAATTACATTTTGACAAAATCATAAAGAATACAGTCACTTACACGATTGAGAATTTGAACTATAATTCTCAAAAAATCCACTTTCATGAGGTACAGGACTTATTCCAATCTGCAAGAAAAAAAACCAGATTCATGATCATATGCACCCTGTATGTAGCATGCTGTTTTTCATTTTAAGTAATGCATCCATGTAATTTTTGATAATCTATTGTTCAACGTAGCTCTATCTAGTGTAAAAGAGTCTATAGTATACTTTTATTATTATTTTTTATGCCCCTGTAATTGGAGATTCGAGAGCATATAGTTTTGATTTGTCCATTTGTCTGTTTGCAAAACTTTAACTTTGGTCATAACTTTTTAATATAGGGCTTTCATATTTCGCATGTGTATTCCTTGTGACAATAACCATGTTGACTCATTCAGTAAAGTGAAAGTTGACTAAACGGATGTTGAAAAGTGATTGAATGTTAGAGCTTTGTCATTTAGTCACCTTTCCAGACCTTTCGGTGAACGACAAAATGACATAGTTTTACCTTGTGAATTGGGTACGTACCATAAATTACCTCTCTGCCTTAACAACGTTTTTTTATTTTTTCGAAATTGATGTGCAATAACTGTAATAATGCATTAATGAAAGGTGAAAATAACGAACAGTGATCAATCCCATAACTCCTATAAGCAATACAAAATAGATAGTTAGGCAAACACAGACCCCTGGACACACCAGAGGTGGGGTCCCCTGTCGACTGGTCACACCCGCCGTGAGTCATATATCCTTAATGGCTTAACACTCGGTATGAAACACGTCAGACAGCATTTGACCCAATGATAGGTTGTATTGACGAACTAAATCGTTATAACGACCATAGAATTGTCGAAATGCTGACTTCAATCGAGACCTTTGAAACCCTTGTACCATCAACTGTTTGTCAGTAGCTTTCCTCGATTTAAAAACTGACTATACGCAGATCAAGCTCTTGTATATCGAATCAGTTGAGATATACATGTATAAACATCATATGCAGGTGATAATGGAATATTACTACATAAATATGGGAAGTTAACGATCAACTGTATGACAAACGGGATGATTTCAGCTTCTTCATCGTCAACTTCCCACATTTATGTAGCAATATTCCATTATCACCTGCATATGGTATTTATATATCTCAACTGATTCGATATGCAAGAGCTTGTTCTGGGTATAGTCAGTTTTTAAATCGAGGTAAGCTACTGACAAACAAGTTGATGGTACAGGGATTTCAACAGTCTCGATTGAAGTCAGCATTTCGCAAATTATATGGTCGTTATAACGATCTAGTTCGTCAATACAACCTCGCATTGGGTCAAATGCTGTCTGACGTGTTTCATACCGATTGTTAAGCCGTTCTTGGCACACTGATTTTGACAGCGGATAACTCCGTTTACCTGATCAGGATATGGGGCTCACGGCGGGTGTGACCGGTCAACAGGGGATGCTTACTCCTCCTAGGCACCTGATCCCACATCTGGTGTGTCCAGGGGTCCCGTGTTCGCCCAACTATCTATTTTGTATTGCTTGTAGGAGTTATGAGATTGATCACTGTTCGTTATCTTCACCTTGCATATAACTAATTGAAAAGCCACTTACTCGTGAAATGTACATGTTTGAGGTAAATAACATGCAAAATAAATCATTACTAAAAGCAAATTCTAGGAAGTTTAGTAAATGTGTTAATATTGAACATTAATTCGATCGGATTTAAACTCGATGTTTCTGACACAGTTAATACTGAATTTTATATATGGATTCCCAAGTTATTTCTCGTTTTGGATTAATGTAAAATTCACCTTTTGTTTGAAAATTGATATTACTAATTTTTCGTCTTCACAGTTTTGATAATTATCACGGTAAGATTTGCAAAACCCTAGTCACTTCCGCATATTTGGAGACTATAAGTGTAGGGATAGACATCCGTGATCTTGAGTAAAAATAAAATTAAACAGGAGTCCCGTTCGCCTTATCGGTAAGTAATAGAAAAGGTTACTAAACTAGCCATATAATGGGCTATAAAATATATGATAATGATATATGGAATATCTAACAATATATAAAATATCTAATAACATTTGAAAATTCTATTAATGTCATGGTTATTTGTTACATTTGTTTTGATTGAGCAAAAATAAAGCTGAACGAGAATTTACAAATCAATAAATCCGAAAACACGGTATCTTCATACGTACTTGAAAACAAATAACGTAGTGCGGGGAAACTATTCACATTTTTGAAATTGTTAATACAGTGAATAGATTGGAATTATAAGAATCAAACATTCTTTTTGAAAAAGTCATCGATGTGTTAACTCTGGACATTTTACTCATAAGCTTACATAAAAGTGCTTCGCACTTTTATTCAAATTGTGAGTAAAATATCCAGAGTTTACACATCGATAAATCCTTCAAAAAGAATCCTTATTCCTATAATAATATCTGATAATTTTCTTACCCTGCACACATGTATGCAAGGTGAAGATAACGAACAGTGATCAATCTCATAACTCCTACAAGCAATACAAAATAGATAGTTGGGCAGACACGGACCCCTGGACACACCAGAAGTGGGATCACGTGCCTAGGAGGATTAAGCATCCCCTGTTGATCGGTCACACCCGCCGTGAGCCCCATATCCTGATCAGGTAAGCGGAGTTATCCGCTGTCAAATCAGTATGAAACACGTCAGACAGCATTTGACCCAATGCGAGGTTGTATTGACGAACTAGATCGTTATAACGACCATAGAATTTGTATCTAGATATATATATATTCTAATATTCAGTAGCAGTTAAAAACAAGATGTGTTATTGAAACACACATGATCCCGAAGGTGCCCATATTGATGAAGGGCTCTATTCATGTATATGTTACAATATCATTCTGTCGCATATTTTTCTCCTTGAATAAAATATGCATTTAATTTTCATGCAATATCAACAAAAATAATGATTATTGATTGTGTACTGTTTATAATGTTCTGCACGAGAATTTTTCACTCATAGGGAGACTTCAACAATGTTAGTGAAGGGCTGCAAAATTTAGGCCTATACTCGGCGCTTACGGCCTTTGAGGATTGTGCGTTTGTAGAGAATTTTTTGTTACATTTGTCCTGTTCCTAAGGCCCAGGGAGGCAGAAGTCCTGTAATCCCCATTGCACCAAAATGCTTCATACCAAATTTTAAAGAATTGGAATGGTAGTAATGAAGATGAAGGCAAAATTGTTAACTTATTTAACCACCATGGTCATTTTGGTCTCACCATAGTATTAAGACCCCCTACCCCTGGGTCATAGAATTTACAATTTTGTAACTCTCCCCCCCCCCCCCAAAAAAAAAACCCCAGTTCCTTTTTTTTATCCATTTAGTTTCAAATTAGTTTCAAGAGTATTAACGAATATATTATCTAAGTGTTTACATATAAGCACTATAGATTCGGGACACATATTTTTTGGGATATACTCCCGTCATTTAGTTTCAGTTGCACATTTTGTACCAGTTTAAATTGTACGTCTTGTAACATTCTAAATATGTAAAATAAATGTTTTCCACTATCTAATTCATCTGATTTTCCTTGGGCGAGAGGAAAGCAAACATAAAAACTTAATGTATCATACGTAAATGATGTTTTTCAAAATCACCATTACATGTAAATAGGGGATTATGAAACTCTCTAATGAGTAGCCATGAAATATAAGGTAATTTTATGGTGATTCATTATAGAGCATTTCTCTCGTTTGCTGAACAGTTTTCGTTGTGTTTGGAACCAGCGACAAAGTATTGAGAATGTTCAAATTAATCAATTTTTGCTATACATCAAAATGGCCCCAGAAACGAATTCTACGACCTTAAATTGGGTAACTACATTGCTGGCAGTAAAACAAATCGAGTAGTGTTTGAATGAATAATATTATAATAATGTTATTCTTCTTGGAAAAAAAACCCCACTAGACATCTCAGCACCTCTTTTATTTTTACATGTCTGTATACCTGTAATTTTGCTGTTTTATTCATTATATATTTAAACAATTTTAATTATAGTATAGAAAACTGAAACGTAATGAAAATGGGTCCTGTCCACAAAGCACCAGACGTAAATCAATATAGAATTATGTGTGTTGTCCTGTGGCTTCATCTGGGGAAAGTCTGTCACTTCAATGCGAAATTTTGATTTTCTACAGATGAACAGTTTTCGTTGTGTTTGGAACCAGTGACAAAGTATAATCATTAATCAGAATCTGAGTTCAAAATCGCACTTTTCTTTTCAAAGGAGCATTGGATTATTGTTACTGATACAAAGTATTAAATGAATAAGTATTAAACGAAGAGTGCATGTGTAAAGAAAGATTCCAAGTAATTTTTGCTAGACATGGAATTGGTTTCGTTTTCCACACGTTCAAGGGCTTGAGTCTCATGAGCAATGGATACACGTGTTACATCTGAGACAGAAGGAGTTGAAATATAGCACTGGTAGAGCTTTTGGAAACGATGAACTTATATAAAGACGTTTTAAGTTAATTGGGGGAGTGTTTGAGGGAGGTATTGAATGAACCACGCGGTTTTCTTTCTACTTGCGTCAGTAATTTAAGGTGATGGTTGTTTTCATGCATGTGCTCTTATTTTTTTTTTATTATCCTCTATGAGGTCAGCTAAGTCTTAGGGTCGAAATCTCGAGGATGCTGATATGATTATTGTTTTCATAAAAATCAGTCGAATCAAAGTATACATCAACGTTTGTATATTAAAAAAACAATGCCAAGTGATATGAAAGATACCTTTCTTTTAAAGGATATTATCATATTGTTCATGGATAATTGCTGATTCACAGGAGCAGGGCGTCAAGTTTTCTTTAAATTCCTATATTTGGGAGTTATCTGTTGGATTTGTTTTTCTTCCTTGCGGGAAATCAAACAGCCCTACAGATGAAGCTGCCCCATGTTCTTACAAGTGTTTTGTTTCAGGTTGCGTTTTAAGAAGACTTAGTGTGAAAATGCCTAAGGATAAAACAAAGTTTCAGGAACGCTGGATAACTGAAGTAGATTCAAATTAACACAGGTTACAGTCGTAAGATGTTAGCTTGCCAAATGTGTGATTTTGTTAATTGACATTATCTATTGAAACAATGGAAGTCGTTATTCCTGTCAACTTGTAAATAAAGGAGAGTGTAGTGAGTGGAGGAGGAGGCTTAAACGTCCAGAAGTTCTTTGGGATTTTTTTCCAATATATACATATTTTTCCGAGAAAAAGGTATGTCCTATATTTTTGGGACCAAATTTCACCTGACGTTCTGCTGGATGAAAAATGCAGTTTCTGTAAGACTGAAGCACTGAGGAAAATAAGGTATACATATGGTTTCTGCCAAGCTTCTGCACGAAAACTTCATACTTCAGCAAGTGTCTGCACTGTGGAATCTGAGGGTGTCAACGTAGGGTACTTGGAGTTTCAGAATGCAAAAACTATTTGTATGCATGTGACTTCTAATAGGTTCCCGCAAAGTGTGGATAGTTTTCTACATTTGTCATAAAAACAACCATTTTTCATATTTCCTCTGATGTGTATCACCCAAAAGTTCAAATGTTATCAAAGGTAGAAGTAATCGAGAACATCCAATGATATTATCAATTTGCACATCATGTTAGTAACAGTGTCTGGTCAAACATGCTCCCTATATTTTCAAAGGTAAAAATAACGATATGAAGGTGAAGATGACAAATGGCGATCAAAACATTAAATCCTGTATTCAAAATAAACTTAGAACAGTAAAGCACACAAACCCCTGGAAACATCTTAATTTGCACCGAACCATTCATAGCCATATGACGAGGAGGTATTTCGTTTTGACCGTTCAGACCTGCCATGAGCTTCTCGCATGGAAGAAATGAAATATCATCTTGCTAAAATTGAAAGTGTGAGACTACATTATTTTCATGGAGTCATTGCTAAATAATAACTTCATTTAAAGTATGAACTTTCGTTGTTTTTAATGAAGTTGGCATTCCAAAGTTTTGTATAACAATTACATTTCTATCTTTAAAGGTAATTTTCGGGACATGAAATAATAATTACCGCTTAATTCTTTTATGATGCATATTTCATTTTATTTGGATGATAACGTGTACATTACCATACACATCCGAATGGATTCTTACTTTATGTATATTAATTATGTCATTGTACATACCATATCTTCTGTTCATTTATAGCACACGCTGTTATCTCAATATGTCGATTTCCTAGAAATAAAATCTTATAGTATATTGCATGTTGATATTCTTATCTATAATAGAGATATATTTGGACATCAACAGTCTTTTTAGTTACATGAAACAAACCGTCAATGGACTGCACAATCACACATAGTGCATATGTGCATGTTCCATTATTCTGTTAAAGAGAAGAAGATAATTTGTCCTAGATTTTCAGAGTCAGTTCGTTTTTATTATCCAAGAATAAAAGGGGATTTTAAAGATGTTGTGTACCGGATTGCTGCTCCTTGAGCCTTAGTATTTAGACCATGAGAAATTATGATTTGTCTCAATACATTGAAGTAAGGATGGTGGTTTGACTAAACAAAATGTATCATTATAGATCTGTATATATTTATCTCTGCTCTAGAGCCTGGACGTTAAAGTAAAGTGAAATAAATGGCCCCGTTCTTGAGAAGATTTTAAAGATTGTTCCTCTAGTGTAGCCCCACCTTACCCCGGGGGATATTACCTGAACAAACTTGAATCAACAATAGTTTAAGAAACTATTCCCATGTAAATTTATTTTTGTCTGACCCAGGTGTTCTTGAGAAGAAGACTTTTAAATGATTGCACCTCATTTTTGCCTTTTTTATGATTATATCCCTTTGGAAGGGGGTTTCTCTTCATTTGAAGAAACTTGACTACCGAAAGATGCACAAGGATTGTAACGCAATATAACCTAAAAAAAATTGATTTTTGCTTTATTTGATATTGCTACGCAAAAGTTAATGGAACAAATGATGGAATCGCCTGTACCTTACCATTTATGCTTATCGAAGAACAAATTACACACTGACAACTTAAAACTTTCGAACACGCATTTCTATCTAAACATTCTATGGATAATACAATTGCGTAACAACATTTACACATGATTGATTTTGCATTAATGATAAATACTGCAATTGTTAAATTACTTTTAACATTTCTACAATTACCTTTAACATACTAGTGGAGGTACGATGCATGATATGTATTTTCGGCAAAATAATTCCAATGTTATTTATTACAATTGTTTTGATTAGACAAAAATAAATCTAAACGAGAATTTACACATCAATAAATCCAACACATCAATAAATCCAAAAACGCTATCTATACATACGCGCTTGAAAACCAATAACATAGTGCGGGGAACTATTCAGATTTTTGAAATTGATAATCCAGGGAACGAATTGGAATTTAAAAAATCAAACATTCTGTTGGAAGAATTTATCGATGTGTAAATTCCGGACATTTTACTCACAAACTTTTATTCAGTTTGTGAGTAAAATGTCCAGATTTTACACATCGATAAATTCTTCAAAAAAGAATGTTTAATCCTGTAATATTTCATGCAACTACACCCTGAATATTTATAATATTCCCAAACATTAACATATTGATCCAATTGAGGTGTGTATCATAATGAATATTTCAGTGTAAATGAAATCATATATTTTTGAATGGAAATGATATAGTTTGATTATCTTTGCATTTAATTGATAAAGAAAAATCATGGAGCGATAAGCATTATTGGGTAAACACGGTAAGCCGACAATAATTACGGACACTTGCAGGTTTATCGATAGATAATGCACAGATGTTAGAAATAACTTGTGTACGTGGTCAGTGGGTAAGAATACATGATATCACTGGGGTAAGTTCAGAAATAGATAGCTTCTCACATAGAGCCAGGGAGATGATAATGCTGAACCCCCTTATTAGGATAGGCGTTATGTAAGAATAATGATAGGTGGTATAAAAACGCGCGCAAGACGAAAACTCGTCAGAATTCCTTCGCTAAATTCTGACGAAATCTTGCTGTTTTTAGGTAAGAAAAAGTTGCGTGATTTTGTAGTTTATAAGATTAACTTGTTCAATTTGCTAAGATAATGGATTGTTTTATTAATTATTTATTTGTTGATGTTTAAGCTTTACTTTAATATTTGTAAATATCATATATTATTATGAATTGTATTTATTAAATGTGTGTGTTAAAAATAAAGAATTCCTTCGCTAAATTCTGACGAAGTCTTGCTGTTTTTACATGTAGGTGATGAGGACGCTATACACCAAAGTTAACGGGTTAGACTTTTCGCATTGGAATTGAGATTGGTTCAGTAGTAATCGCTAAATGAATTACATGTAGTTGATAATTCATAAGGGGAGACTGAACTTGTATTAATTCCATTGAGCTAAGACCCTGCAACTATAAGGGATACCCAGAATACGGGAAAAGCATAAATATAATAACAAAAGAGAAAGAATCATTGTGATATGTGCATCCATTTGTGATATATATGGATTTTACAGCATGTTGCATATGCGCATGATCGATTTTAGAATGTATAAATATCACGCGATAAAGTCAGTCAGTCATGTGGTCCTTTGAAGGTATAGATAATCCGCAATTCGTCTTGCACAATGAATTCTGGATAAAATTTAATACAATGATAACATTGTGATTATGGACTAATATGTTTGTACTTTGATTACTAGACACTGATGACTAAAATTATGTATGCACGTGGGTGTACAATGTATTAAATATATTATCTGATGTAGCTGTTGATAAATATATTTACATGAATGAAAACTTATCTTATTAAACATTCACAGTGTTGGATATTGGGTCGTAGTAAGCTCACATGTGTGTGTAATCTAGGCGCATATAAATGAATTCCTATTGCGGGCAAACAAAAATAATGGAGCAGTCTCACCTTGCCGAAAAGCATAAACGGACGTCGCACGGATAAAAATAATTGTGACATAATGCTGCCCGTTGGTATCCGTTGATGAAAGTCGTTCCCGCCGTTGTTCGGGGCTCCTGCGGTCGGTGTATGAAGCTTATAAAACGTATATTAAACGCACGATCTCTGGACACGTACCAAGCAATTAACGGTCGATTAACGGACATTACCGTCTGAATAACGGACAAGTACTGCGTTAAACGAACATGGGACGCATGAGAAACTTATATACGTTTCTTTTAACATTAGACGAACGGACTTGTGTCGGTGTTGTAGAGTGAGCCTTTCCCCTTAATGAGACTTCCCCTCGGAAGCCTGACTCTAGAGTGAGCCTTTCCCTGGAAGCCTTGCTCTAAAGTGAGCCTTCCCCCTGTTGGAGTCCAGCACGGGTTTTAATTTTTTCTCAGATGGCTTTCTACTTAAACTGCATTTTTTGACTAAATAAAGTAAATTTGAAAGTTTACAATTTCAAAATATTGTTATACATATCCTCCAATTTTCATCCATGTCAAATTTCTGTGGTGTAGCATACCTCCTTAAGTCGTTCTCTAAACTCAAGAGAAGAAAACGTTGAATAGAACACATTGGAATTGATAAGTCATTTTGTTTGACCTATAGACCTTGCACTTTGACCCACACAATATCTATGCTTTGGTTAGTTTTAGAAGTTTGAAAAATGAAATGAGGAAATTTCGAATTTATGTTTCTTCTCATCTGCGTACAAATATTGGTTATGCTTTTAAACTTGTACAACTTTAGGTAGCTATGTAAGTAGGCAGAGAGTAGATAGGTAATTCCCTGTCCTATAAACAAAGAAATTTATTTCATAGTTTGCGCAGGAGGGAACGAAAGCAGAGGTGTCCCTCTAGAACGAGACTTCAAATGGGTGTTATGGCTCTAGAGTGAGTCTCCCCCAGGGGGTAAGGTTTATTCTAGAGCAATTCTGCTGGGGGGAAGGCTCACTCTAGAGCCAGACTTCCGGAGGGAAGGCTCACTCTCTGGGGGAAGTCTGGCTTTAGAGTGAGCCTTCCCCAGGGGAGAAGGCTCGCTTTAGAGCCAGACATCCAGGGGGGGGGGGTCTCGCTATGAGGGGAAGTCTGGCTCTATAACACCGGTCCTTTGCAATCCGTTTGACAACCATTATTCGCCAGATTCATGCCTTTCTTGTCCGTAAATATGCAGTTCGTGTCCATTACATCTTCGATTGATCCGGTAGTAGTCCGGCCATGACTCATGTCTACCAGTCAATAACGGATGCTAACTGTATAAGTACAGGAAAAGAAACACATGAGTTCCGATTAAAACGCATAACTTCTGTACACTAAGCGGACTCCATAGTCCGGTGGTATTCGATTTAAATTTTTAACATGCTCAAAACTCTCCGCCGCATCGACCGGATTTCGCTGGACAAGGAACGCGTTAGGCGAAAGAGAAACGGACAAAAACGGAGACGAACGGTTTGACAATTTTGTTAGCCTTTGGACATCCGTTAGAGTTATCCCGTGAGGTGAGACTTGTATATGCTGTATGTGTCAGTTTTAGAAACAAACTGCAAGGTAACTGTTATTTCCATTTCTCTGCCACACACCCAGCTGAATCTTGCTGTTTAGCTGTTTTGTGGGTCAATCGGCCATCCATGTTGCAATTTTACAACTTTATTTAAAATTTAAAATTCAATTTCATATGGAGGGTACATTGTCTGTCCTCCTCCTACAGTTTTTAGGTCACCTGAATCATTCAGGTGACCTATTGCTATCTGTTTGTGTCCGTCGTCGTTCGTCGTGCGTCGTGCGTTAACATTTGAACATTTTCAGCTTCTTCTCTGAAACCCCTGAACCAATTTCAACCAATTTTGGCATATAGCATCTGTGGGTGGAGGAAAACAAAAATTGTAAAATTCGTGGTCCCTGCCTCCCTGGGGCCTGAGGGGTGGGGCAAAAACCATCAAAATTAGTGTAATTTTAAAAAAAATCTTCTTCTTTACCCCTGGACATCAAGAAGCCAAACTGTGGGTATAATTATAATGAGCGTTGAGCCCTTTACCAAAATTGTGAAATTCATGGCCCCTGGGGCAGGGATTCTTGTGTTAGGGTGGGGCTCTATTGGTCATATAGTGAAAATGTAGAAATTCTTTGAAAATCTTCTTCTCTGTCTCTGGGTAATAAGTAGACAAACTACTAGCATGGTAATGATGAACAAGGATCAGGGGTTCTGGTGCTAGGGTGGGGCTCTATAAGTCATATAGTGAAAATGCATTATTTCTTTGAAAATCTTCTTCTCTGTCCTTGGGTATTAAGTAGACAAACCAATAGCATGGTTATGATGAGCAAGGATGCCTCTTTCAAAATTGTGAAATTCATGGCCCCTGGGTCAGGGGTTCTGGTATTAGGGTGGGGCCCTATTGATCATATAGTGAAAATGCATTTTATTTCTTTGAAAATCTTCTCCTCTGCTGCTGGGTATTAAGTAAACAAACTAATAGTATGATAGTGATGATCAAGGATGCTTCTTTCAAAACTGAAATTTATGGCCCCTGGGTCAGGGGTTCTGGTGCAAAGGCGGGGCTTATTGATTATATAGTGAAAATGCAATATTTCTTTGAAAATCTTCTGTTTTTGTCCGTCGTCGTTCGTCGTGCGTTAACATTTGAACATTTTCAGCTTCTTCTCTGAAACCCCTGAACCAATTTCAACCAATTTTGGCATATAGCATCTGTGGGTGGAGGGGAACAAAAATTGTGAAATTCGTGGTCCCTGCCCCCCTGGGGCCTGAGGGGTGGGGCAAAAACCATCCAAATGAGTGTAATTTAAAAAAAAACATGTTCCTTTCGGAGAAGATGACCATTGTAGCTAATAAAATCACAAAGACAAGGGTAAACTGAATAATAGGAATATATACAACTACTCAATACTTTAAGAACCCTTTGCTTGACAGACATGAAATTATTATGTATATTGGTTTTATCTAAGGAGTAAATAACCCTTTTCTTTATGATGTCTCAGACCTAGGTTTTTTTTAAAAAGGATTATTGATTGAACATATAAATGACACATGTACTTCATGACCACATAGCTATTCAATGTTTCTTCCATCGAAAAGTAAAATTCTTATATTTAAACACAAACCTAATTCAAACATTGGAAGGTTGTTACATGATGCTCAGGTGACCTATAAGGCCCCTGGGCCTCTTGTTAAGTTAATCCAAGAACTTTGTCATGGTAGAGTGTATGGGTAATGAAGACGTGAACTATGGTCTTCAAAGAATATGAAATGATACTAATACTTTATTGACCGTTTTGCGGGCTTTCAAAGGCAACACACTATTACAAATACGGTTACATTTCATAAGACGAGAAAAGCTGTGTGACTGACAGAATAAATGAAATAAAAACAATGACAGCTTAAACACTGTTTAACTTATATATATATATATATATATATATATATATATATATATATATATATATATATATTTTTATATATATATATATATATATATATATATATATATATATATATATATATATATGGTTTAGGGTGTACTCCCTCTTTTTATCCATAACATTCCTTTGTCTTAGAAATTAAACAAAGAAACAAAAGCTTTTAACCACACACACACGACCACGCGCGCTCACAAGCAATGAAATGTTATTCGAGTTTAGTGTTTCTTGACTTTATATATACATGAATTTGATGCAACTATATCGGTCTCCACTGGCTCAACCTTCCCTTTGGTAAAAAAAATCGTGCAATTTAGTATATACCTGTCCAATGTCTAGAGGTCAATATCGTGTTTATTGTTACGAGAGAGAGAGAGAGAGAGAGAGAGAGAGAGAGAGAGAGAGATCACCCCACGACAGAGGCAGGGCCGGGGGCAATATTTTCTCCCTTGGCTAACAATAAACACGATATCGCCCTCCTACACATTGGATAAATATATTATACCAAAGCAGAATATATCCTCTCCGAGAAGGAAGCAAATCGTTCCGTCATATATTGGGAACAGCTGCTATAGCTGTGACGTGAATACGCCGCTGGGCTTTGTATTTGATGTCACAATGCTGAAATCGATACTACCATTGAATAGTCTGAAGACTATCACCCCTAAGGCGGATGCAGCACATACTGATCACACAACATAGGTGAACCCGTGTTTTGGCGAAAATAGTCGGCTTATCGTTATCTTTTGATATAAAGAAAATACACTGAGGTATAATAATGCTTTAGTTACTCGTGTCTGAGATTAAGACATTTAATATTTTCGTATTTATGTATTTTATTTAAGGAACGAATTTAATTCTGTTTTATCTTATACGATATAAATTGGGGCAGTTTACGCTTTAAAAAGCGCGAAGCGGTTTGTAAAAAGCGTAAACTATCCCTAACCAATTTATATACAATTATTTACAAAAAATCGGATTCATTCCTTATAATATAATTTCAACACAAAAAGGTACAAATATTTTAAATCTTATTTCGTAAATAGAAATAGAAAATGATTACACCGCGCAAGGATTTGATTCGCAACAAGTGTCGACCGTGGAGGAAGCCATCTTGGTACTTTGTATATTGGAGAATGTACTTTATTTATCAAATTTGAAAACGTATGGTGGAGTTTGTAACGAATTTTGATAACAAGAGATATGCGTAGGTTACATATATGTGTAGGTTATATAGGTATGGTGTTTACTTTGCAGTGAACATTGAATTCATTCCTACGGTAGTATCTAGGGAATCTTTCCCACTTTGACCTGTTTAGTGATGACGACTTCCGGTAAACGGATTACCGCTCCCGCCAAGAGGTAGAATCTAGGAGAGCTTGAGCTATACTGAAGGCAAGTCGACAGTTCTACAACGTATATTCCACGGATACAGTTGAAGCTACTATCGGTCAATTACAACGTAATGCACGGATAAGTATGTGGGTACTCACAAATTACTGGGTCACTTTGCACCCCTTATTTACTTTATTGGCGCCCAACTCGAGGCCGTGGACTTACCCGGGTGGGTTTTACATTTTTTGTTTTGAATTTCCCCACATCACGTTGTTAGGTCGCCATATTTGCGGGTACTGTCATATTTGGGATTTTTCTTTTTTTCTACTTAGGAATATGTTAGTGATTAGCAATCTGAATCAATTTATACATTCCTTGATTGCATGATTGATACATGTTTTGGGGATTATTTACATATTAGATGGATATGTCTATATATGAGGTGTTATCCGGGTTGGGCTTGCGGAATGTTCCCGTGTACTTCCAGGTATTCCGATACGGTGACGAACCCTATTTACGTCATTCTTGTCTTCCTCCTTGAGGGAGGGGGAGGTAGGTTTAGGGGTGCCTTAGGTAGGGGAGTGATGTTTCCTGGCACTCTGTTTGACCTTAAGGAAGGTTATAGCTGATATTGGGATACACGATGTATGTGTGACTCCCCAGGGAATCTAATGGGATTAGATTCACCCAAGAAAGGTTCTGGACATGACACCCCAGAGTTTAGCGATTGGGATAGGTGGGAGGAGGATTCCTTGTCACCTGGTGGGAGGTCAGTTATTCCTAATGTCCCGACGAAGCTTACTCCAGTCAAGGGGGTGGGGTGGTTATGTACCCAGCTCTGGAAGTCTCCCGGAATATCATACCCCTTTTCTGCATTTCTACACCTCAGTGTCAGCCCCACCCCGCCATTCATGGGTTGATGATCAGGCCCTAAGCCAACTTAGTCAGGGTTTTTCCCATGTGGGCTTGGGTTCACGCTTGCAGCACACCACTCCTGGACCCTATTCCCAATTTGCCTCATTTTCGGAACAAGGGGTTACCTTCGGGAATTACCAGCTCCCACAACCCAGTCAAGGCTATGATCTCCTTACATGGTCCCCAACCTTGCATGCATAACCATCCCATGTGCAATAATCTTGGATTGGGGGAATGCCCTCACACCCATGTCCGGCGGTTACGCTAGAAACGTTTCAAGTCATCTGTACTGGGTTTCACGCATAAGTTGAACTTTCAGCCAGCATCGCAGGATGTGGGCAAGATTGCTACATTGGGCAGATCGAGTGCTTACATTGGCCACCCAGGCTTTCCTGCCTGTGTCGAATGTACATGTCTATGCCATGCTACGGTGCGGAGGATAGGGACACAGGACGTTATGCCCTGAACGGCCAGCCCAAGACAGTTGAAGCAGTCGACAGAATGTAGTATTACCAGCATGCAATGCAAACAAAATTATCAGGGCCAAAGAGGGAGGTGAGGCTGGTGGCATTGGGGCAAACCCAAGATTCCATTATAGAGCCCAAGGAGATGTACCAGCGCCTTCAGAAGATAGAGAAGGAACTCCGAGGTCGGACCCCTTCTCCTCGGATACCTTCATCGCTGCCATCGAATATCAACAGGAAGCCAGCAGACAGCGTAAAGTGCGGGCCGTGATACACTTTAAGAAGGAATGCACGGGATTGCAGGGGAAAACATGCAAACAGGGGTGAAGGGGCGAAGGCTAAACCTAGGAACAGCCAGGATGTTCAAGCCGTTCATCAGAACCAATGGGCGGGGTGCCAAGACCCACCATCCATTGTCTAGTGGAGGGCCTACACAGAGGGAGGTCTGGACGATGGCACCAGAGCGCTTCCCAGTTAGGCCAGGGTCATGCGATGTTAGCACGGGTACAAGTTTTGTCTGCAGGAGGACAGTCAAGAACCCTTCTGTATGCACCGCTCCAGTAAGGGCACACTCCAAGCGAGGTTCAGGGAAGCAACCGAGGAGGAGGAATCCGATGACTGGGTTATAAGTTGGGAGGAGGATAAGTACGATCCCTCTCCCAGGATATGTCGCCAGGCTTCAAGCCTCCAGAGGATATCGTAGTGACGGAACTGCCGGGATTTGGCGCAGAGTACCAGGGGAATAGGTGGGATTTTCCGGAGGATTCAAAGGACTTGCTGGATCTGAAGCCATCGTCCATTCAGGAGGAGGAATCGGCGCGGAATCCACGCCCAGATCTAGTAAGTGCCCGAAGCCAATGATGGCGCACGATCAGCCCAAGGAGGAATGCGGGTTGGTCAGTGGCCGAGTTGAGAGCGGGACAGTGGACATACCCTTCCGGCATGCCGGATAATGCAGTGGAGTCTCGCCTGTACCAATCGGGCAGATACGCCAAACCATCGGATTCATGGTTGAAATGGTAGTCCAGGGAGTGAGACTACAGGCCGTGGTAGACACTGGGGCAGAGGTGCTTGTGTTGTCCACCCGGGTCTACGAGAAGCTCGACCCCAAGCCTCCCATCAAACAACACATAACCTTGGTTCAAGCAGGTTTTATCATTGGCCCTGTGGGAGTCCGCCTTGGAAACACGGAACATAGTGTTGATTTGTATGTACCCCCTCCCTGCAGGACCAAAGCCTGCCAGACATGAAGTTTCTTCATTAGCAAAAAGCTTATTTGGACCAAGCAAGAGCATGGCAACATGACCCTGGGAGAGGAGAAAGTTCCCATGACATTCGGACGCCCAGGATGGGGACAGGAAGCCCAAGTTTCAGTAACCAAGTCTACCTGAGTTCCGGCTGTTTCAGTGTCGTTTGTATAAGGAGTTAGAAGATTTTGTAGTCAGCTCACAAATCAAGCAGATCTCAGCCGTATTATTGGTGCCACACACGCACGTATGCTATGTTAACACCTCTGATGAAGAAGTGTCTATCTCCGGAGGCAGTGTGATGGGATCAACCTTGGAGGTCGAACCATAGAGACTGGTGCCAGATTTAGTCAAGAATAAGTGCACTGTGGACCCTCACACTGAGGCAGCGTCTAAGCTCAGCACATTTACAGCATATACTGATACTGCCCCCTTAGCTTGCCCTACACTTGGTTCAATTCTAAGCAATCCATATCGGATGGTGGGGAAGATTTCCCCCTCGAGCCGACTAACATTGCTGAGGATATCAGCGTGATTGAACTCCCAGCTGTTGACCTTATTCAATGTGGGCGTGGTGAAGGTGTTTCAGATGGTTAAAGTGTCTCGGTTGCCAAAGCAAAGCAAAGCGTCTTGGAACTGTTTCCCGAGAATTTCTCGGGTTCCCAGGTTGGACCCAAGGGGCGGAGTTGGACTTCAAGGCAGATCTTGTGGGACATGACTTATTCAGGACCCAAGTCCGACAGTTTACAGGCATCAGGTTGCCTTGGACCCCACCTGGATTCAGAACTGGTGGGAGGATCTATTGATCCTTTTCAATTAGGGGATGTGCGACGCAGGACTCGCCCTGGCCACACTTGGGTTGGATTATATATATATATATATATATATATATATATATATATATATATATATATATATATATTATATATATATACATATATATATATATATATATATATATATATATATATATATATATATATATATATATGTAGTCTAATGTAATTATATCATGAAAAAGGTTTGGATATAAGTCAAGTCGTTCAATAAATACATATTGATGAAGTATAAATGAATGTTCCTACCTTCTTACACATAAACTTAGAACCACCATCTCCGTTTGATGTGTAGAGAGTAATGGTATCAATGATGTGCATATAACATCATCGTATTATCAAATGATCACATACGCAAACCAATAGTAATACTGATAACGAAGATGTTCGTTATTTTTACCTGACTGTTACAATGTAAAGTAGGGGTCTAGTAGCGTGACGTCATGTCTGGATCGAAGTTGTATTGGTTCACGTACTATTATTATTGGGTGGATTTATACTGTTTTTACATTTACCTGGATGTTTTTTAATTTAGTAAAATGAATACAATAACACTCCATCACTTATATTTAAGTAGACTATGGCTCCAATCTTCTTTCCATTTTTTGTCATCTAATTCACACATAAAATCAGAGGTACATATTTGTTTAATTGATATACAGGAGTATTACATGTTAAAATTATCTGTAAATTAAAAAAAAATTCATGATATGCAATCATGCACTTGTGGAATTAGATAAAAACAATTCTGCACTTGTTATATATTTGTTATCTTAAATACTGTTATGTGAAAATCATCTTCAAAATGGTTATTTTGGCCAAAAAATGTAAATATAAATTGAGATGCTGTGAAAATATTATGCTGCGAAAGGGCAGATTTTTAAAATGTATTTTAACAAGCATTCATATATGAACATAATATGTGACTTTGAATGAAAAATCACAAGTCAAATTTTTAAAATATTCATATTAGTGGTGTTGCAGTGCCGTATTTTTGACTGCCGAGGGCCTGTATTGAGTTCAATTTGTACCACCATTATTAAAAAACATGAAACTATGTTAAAACTTCACTTTTAATTATTCAGTTAGACATATTTATTTCATATTTGAGGGGTAAAATTGTAGCATCATACCTCAAACAAAATTTTATGGACATATTCTAGGACTTCTTCAATGAATTCTGATATTGCCGTTTGACAAATGGGGGTACACGTAATAAAAATACCATAATTTACTCATTATACTGACAACCTCCCATTTTTTTTTTTGGTTTTTATCATACCTTCAAATGAACAATCTAAGTATCTAAACTCAATTTTTTGAGAAATCACAAGTAGGTCCAGGACTAGGGACCTACCTTAATACCATTATTTACAATAATGCAGTAACCTGCTATCTGCAACGTGTTTCGTATACGTTTTGGGGTACTAAAATCCCGAGTATACTACGATACCAAAATATACATCGGGTTCGTATCCTCTATATCAAAGATTAAACTGAAAAGAAATTGTTCTAGGAATATCAAAGAAATTGCATAGAATATAGAGGGATTTATGAACAATATGGTATGCTCCAAGCGGCTTATTCCGTTATACCATTTCTCTTTTGATTCAATTGTTTCTCTTCCAGGTGTACATGTACATGTCTATAACAACATTTCAACAAAACATGATCCCTAATTATTATGAATATTTTTTTACGAATTTAAAATATTACCATCATGCTATTATAGCATCCAACATCAAGACGTTGCAGGCAATGCTCCACAGTAAAATCCCAGATTTTTTAGTAGAGCATTGCAAATAACAGGAGTATATATAGGGCGACGAGTCTTATTTCCTCATTTAAGAATCAATATAAAAGGCACATAAAGGGGACGTTTCCCCGGGAAGAGAGTTTTCTTGATGGGTACCATATCAGAGAAAACGTGGCTTGTTTCTCTTGGGGGATAAAGCTAAATAACTTTATTAGAGATGTCACCAGAAGTTTCTAAATCATCTTCCAGAATTTCTGTCACTAAGAGAATAAGAGCTGCGCTGTTGATGTGCGCCATTATCAATTTGTACCGAACACAATTTTACACTTGATTCATGAACTGTACGAAACACGGTTCTTATGCTGCACTGAACTGAGGAATCAAGTGCATCCATATATTACCACTATTTAGAGACCCAATACGTCGGTTTTAGAATGTACTCTCATTTGAATCTTCCCTCAAAAAATCGATTTAGACAACAACATTTATTGAATCCAAAAATAATTTGGGCTTGACCCAATACACCCCAAGAAACCCAATACATTATAAAAGACCCAATGATTCTAGCATTAAAATCACAATGGTCCCAATGAATTGCTGTTTATATATATATATATATATATATATATATATATATATTCTAGTCAAATCGTTCAATTAATATATATTAATGAAGTATAAATGAATGCTCCTACCTTCTTGCACATAAACCTAAAACCACCATCTGTTTGATTTGCAGAGAGTACTGGTGTGCATCGCTTTGTAAAGTTCTACATTTTAGCATTATCACATCAAAATGCTTTACACATACAAAAACTAATGATAATACTGATAATAGTATGAAAGATGTGTTTAACGAAGATAGCATCGGCTATAATGTACTTTATGTAATATTGGTGCTCTGGCAAAGTTGCATATAATGATGGAACAAAAACAAAACATAACACCGGTATTGTGTGAAATATTTACAATATACTCGGGATTTTAGTATTAAAAACTTGACAAAATAAAATATCTAAAATTCATCGAATAATATATACAAAACAAAACACATCAGCCACAAGAAGCAAACAGCGTGTTTGCAACCCCCAAACAAAGAGGTAGCTATCTAATATAACACATCAACATCACAACCCTGAAAGATAAGGAACCAGTAGGCACATCATTATGCAAAAGCTACCATACACCAGCTATAAATGATGTTGAGAAATAAATCAAATACATGTAAAGAAGCCTAAAGGTTTGTGACATGGCACCTAACCGTAAGTTATGTACATAAGATTCAGGAGTGAGAAATAATTCACGCAGCAGTTGACTTCTGACCTGTGTGCTGAGATTTTCAGGAAGGAGACTAGAATATACACAGCAGCTATCTTCTGACCTGTGTTTTGGTTGACTAGAAAAAGAAAATCCACAGCAGTTGACTTCTGACCTGTGAGTTTTATTATTCCGCATCAAGGGACGAGAAGTGATATAGCATTAGATATGTGTTAAGCATTAGTATATGGCACATCTGACTTAACAACATTGAGAAGGCTAGCTATATTAAATATGGGGATAGTTGAATTCAAATTGTAAAGCTTGGCAGACGTATATATCTATGAACAGCATCAGATTTCCATCTGCCCATCTTCTGAATACAGTTTCCAGAATACCCTAAATGTGCTGCATGTGTAGCTGCCCCTATTCTGAAACTATGGCCTTTATATAGAGCTGGGTTCAGGCCAATGAAGCGGATTGTGTTATGTACGTTTTTGGTTACAAATGCATACGTGACTGGTTCACCCCCCATAAATTGAAATAAGGGGCCTGATATGTGCGCAAATGTTTGTAGGTAAAGATACAGTGACTTAACTGGACACATTTTCTGGTTGCTTGAAGCTCTAAGATTTATTTGAAAAAGGTCATGTGTTTTATTTGTTTTGAAGTTTCTTAACACTATCATTACTGCAGTAGGCGATTTATGTTGAAATTCGAATGTTACGTCATCCCTCTGAATTACTTTGCATTGTTCACCTTTTGATTTGATAACAAGTTCCCACAAACGCAAGAATGCCAAAAGGAACATGGACTTGAGTAAGATCCTGGAACATAAATTTTGTACTGAACAATCAACGCCTTTCATTAATTTTGACATTATTGACGCAGTAATTGGTAACCTGGAATATTTGCTCGGTGCAGAATGACACCCTTGCAGAATTTTCCGGACTAAAAATGCCTCGGCGGGATCTGGGAGATACAAAACTTTGTGCACATAGCTAATTGCAGATATATGTGAAGATATACTACTGGGAGAATAACCTGTTGAAAAAAGTTTTGCTATGAAATTTTACAAAACTGTAGCCGTAATTGGAAGGGAATTGAATTTAGGAAATTCTAGAGCAAACAAGTCACATCTTTGTATGAGGCCTTTGTAGAATTGGATAAAGCGGCTGCTAGGAGTTGGTGTGATTTGGTTCAGATTTTCAAGAACGCCTGGGAATCTGTGTTGGTTGTTGATTTAACCTTGGCATGAACTTGAAGGCTGCCTGAAATTGGAATCGAGATAATCGATCAGCTGCAACATTGTGTTTGCCCGGTATGTGTTTGGCCCTGAATTGTATGCTCCATTTGAGGGTTGCCAACACCAGGCGGCATACCAATTTCATAAGGACTTTTTCTCTGGAAGTTTGCTTGTTAATAACTTGAACTACCGCCAAGTTGTCAGACATAAAAAGTACCCTTTTATTTATTTTTTTATCTCATTACCCCATATTTCAATAGCCAACACTATTGGGAAAAGTTCCTTAATTGCAATTTGATATTCCTTCATATTGTCTTGCCAATGGGATACAACCCAATGGGACCCTAAAATGGCAGCAGACCCCATGAACCCAGCAGCATCGGTATACAATGTGAGGTGATCAGAGGAAAACCATTTTTGTGACAGGAAAACTGATTTCCCATTGAAGGTGGCCAGAAATGTGAGCCATGTTTCCATGTCAGCTTTTGTTTCATGGGGAAGTTCAATCAAGTCATTGGGATTTTTTACACCACAAGTCAAATCAATTAAACGCCTTAAGAAAGCACTTCCAGGAATAAATAACAGAGCAAGCAAAGTTCAATAACCCAATTAATGCTTGAAGATCACGTAAATTTGTATGATATTTTCCTAGCATGTCTAAAAAAATTTGTTCGACCTTCCTAACTTTGTCCAGGGGAAGACGTGCTTCCATTTTTATCGAGTCTATCTCAATGCCATAAATAGTTATGGTTGTGGTGGTGGAGTGGGGGGGGGTGACATTTTGATAGGTACCCCAATCTTTTTGCGCAAGTAGAGGAAATTTGCTAGATCATTTTTACAATTAGGTGAATCAGCTGGGCCAATGAAGAAAAAATCATCCAGGATGTGGGACATACCCCCTGCACTATACCACGACTGCATAACCCACTGTAATGCTACACTTAACTGTTCAAAAATCTGACATGAACTGCTTGCCCCCATTGGTAAAAATTTGTCACAATAAACGTTTTCATTCCAGCAAAAGCCTAATAAGTGATAGTCAGATCGATTGACAGGGATTATTCTAAAAGCATCTTCTATATCAGTATTTGCCATCAAGCAGTACTTGCCATACTTTTGAACTAGCTGAATAATCCAGTCAATGGTGCCATAATATACAACCGAGTTTTCTCTGGGTATGTTAACATTGACCGAATTTACATTTGGGTAAGATAGATCATGGATAATTCTGAATTTTCCTGGTTCAGACTTTGGTACCACTCCTAGATGGGATGAAACAAAAGGGACAAATAGTGGGCATAAGAACGGACTTGCTATACGGTTGAGTTGTAGACTCTTTTTGGTGTGATTTTCTATAATATCGTTATGTTGTAATGCTCATTTGTGGTTTTTTGACAATGGGCTATTAGAGTTGTAGCACAACCCAGGGGAAAAAAATCCGTCTACCAAATAGGACTTCAGCTCTGTATCATACCCCTCTGACTCTTTATTTAGCATATTTGGTTTTACTGGGGTTGGCAGTTCTGTTCTCTGGGAGTCTTTGAGAAGCAGAGGTACATTTATATTTGGGGTGCTGGCCCCTACATGACTGACACATGTGGGAGAACTGGCATGGGGTGTTTTTGCATTTTTCTCTTTGGTTGAATGCGAAGCAAAAGCTGACTCTTCCCGCTTGCTTGCTACGAAAGAGCTGCCCAGAATGATTGGGTTTTAGGGACAGCGCAATATATTTTCCTCTTAGTTCTTCCACTGGTTTTTGCCATGCAAGGTCCACCGATTCCTTTTCTAAAGGACTCATCATAGGTCCTTCATGCTGCATCACCATAGAGTTTATGCATTTCTCTAATGAGGTTCATGTATTTTAACAGGTGGGGCCTCTGATGAGTCCTTTTTGAATGCTGATGCTCGTGAAAATCAAAAAGGCATCAGTCCATTGATTGATTGACATGGGGTTTTTTGCCTTCATTGTATGCTGTACATTAATAATCCCCGGAGAAATGGACAGCGTAAGAGGGTCTTCCTCCTGATGAGACAGCAGTATTCTTAGATCCAAGAATTCATTAGACCAGATTTTTGATTTTATTTTGGAAGACACTGTCACACCAAAATGGAACTTGTGCCTACTGGCTCACTTGTACTAGCACTCAACAATTGTGATACCACTGTTGCTAATGTATTATGTGTGTCATTAACCACTTGCCCAGAAGGAAATGGCTGGTTTGTCGGCTGAGACTCTGTTTGGTCTAAGCATTGGGGCTGAGGATTAGACTGGTCTTTTTCCTGTGATTGTTGCACAAAAGGCTCACTGTCTCTAGATAAGGGAAGTACTGTCCCCTCCAAGGACGACAAGGAGGATCCCTGTTGTATTTTACATATTTCTTTTGCGAGTTTGGCATAATCGATGCTCTCAATAGCAACCGTTTTTGGACGCTTGGAACTTGTCCCAGACTTCTTCGATGTACTAGGCTGGTCTTCAAGCTCAGTGCCCATTGAGACTGGCCCTCTCTTGCGTCGGGGCATGTTTTGTGCCTACAAGACATAGAACTGTATTATGACGTGAATCAATACCATGATATATTTCATCTGAGCCTTGTGCAATTCTAGTACATCACTTAGGGTAGACATCATGATGGTGCCCTTTCATGCTATTTTCTCACAGTATATCAAGGTATCATCATGTATAAAACCTTTAACATACATGTACCAAGGCAATTGACTAATCAACTGTGGAGTGCATCTTGCTAAAACTTAGAGGCCTGCTAGGAAATGCCTAGAATTTTCAAGATGATTTTCGACCCAAAATATAGCTCAGAGTATGTAGAAGAAACACTGAACTTTGACTGTGAATAAGGAATCAGACAATTTATTCAGGAAAAAACCCACATTGCTCTGCATGAAAGAGAGAAGAATATTACTCTGCGTGTGAATCCTAAGAACACTATTCAGCTTATGGCTAACAAGAAACACGCTACTCTGCGTGTGAATAAAATGTACACTACTCTGCGTGTGACTAACAAACACATTATTCTGCGTGTGACTAACAAACACACTACTCTGCGTGTGACTAACAAACACACTACTCTGCGTGTGACTAACAAACACATTATTCTGCGTGTGACTAACAAACACACTACTCTGCGTGTGAATCCGAAGCACACTATTCAGCTTATGGCTAACAAGAAACATGCTACTTTGTGTGTGACTAACAAACACTACTCTGTGTGTGAATAACAAACACTACTCTGTGTGTGAATAAGTATACTACTCTGTATGAGGAAAAAGCACACTACTCTGCGTGTGAATAAAAGGGCACTGACTACTCTGCATGATCATGATGAAAAATAAACAACCTACTCCGTGTGTGAATAAATAAAAAACACCAACTCTGTGTGCGACTTAAAAGGCGCCTTACTCTATGTATATAAAAGAAATACAATATTATATGACTACTGCACGATTTCTTATAAGATTAGTAACCCACTAAATTGCATGTGATAACTGGTTACTATAACATAACTATGTCAGAAATAAGGGTTATAAAGTCCTTACTGTATTTAATCACCTCAGGCTAAATACAACCAGACATGTTCAACTGATAATAAAGCAACTTGCAAGTTTTCGTACACAGAAAAATTAGCATGTATGCCACTTACTAAGAGTATAATATATAAACAGATGATAAACTAAGTAAAGACGTGTAATAAAGTGGCATGCTTATCTGGAGTGCTGAAGGACAGCTATCCTAATACTGCGCATATAGTTTTTCATGTGCAATGATGTGGCGTCAATGTGCACTCCATTTTTTCCCCAGGTAGGTCAGGTCCGCTCAAAAACCACGGTGTGACCAGAAGTGGATTCCTTCAAGCTTCGCAATTTCAGTCCGCAGCAAGCTGTTTACTGTTATTACGTGATCGTTGTAAGAGGGACGCGATGCCCAGGGTTGTCGTCGTAGCAACTGGCCTATAACAACTGATCGCACACCTACCCCCTCTTTTAGATATTGAGCATAGGAGATAATGTCTGCGCACACTTTTTCTGGATTTGTTTGACATAAATCATTTCCACCCATTTGAACGAAGCACAGTCCAGGAGGTTTGTTAAAGTTAAAAATTTCCGGGCACCGAGATAGCCATGGAAAGGTTAAACCTCCTCGTGTTATGAAATTCACATTAAACAAGTTGCAATCAAGTTTTAAGTTATACATCTCAGCCGATGTTTAGGTAAATTCCCTTAAACGACGAATATATGAGTGACCGATAACACAAACTTCCATCACCATCTTCTCAGATTGGACGGAGCCCGCCTGCCCTGGGAATACGCGATAAAACAAGTTTAACTTACTTTTTGTCTCCAAATCAGACTTTGTAAAACGTCCGTTAGGGCTTTAGTGATTGTTTCCTTTATTTCTCTTGAACACCGCACTTATCGTAAAACAGGATAAAATCGCTAAAACTTCTAAATTCCTCCTTGTAACAAATTAAATTCAGAACTGACGCTATCTAAACATCGCGTCATATGACCTTACCATATGATTGGACATTACACAGGGTTGGCAAAAAAGTAGCCAATATGAGTATTGACCGGGCCGGTGGTCAATACTTGTCAATATTGTTAAAACCGATCAATACTGGTTAACACTGGTTGATTGAAAATTATTTGGTCATTATAGTATGTGTTATTAATTTAAATGTTTAAGTGACCATTATGGTAAATATTGTAATCCATAACATGCACTATCAGTTTATGATATACTTAGAAGTCATAATATTAGATAAATAATGTACAAATGACTCTGTTGAATTGGGGAAGATGTAAAAGTTTCTGTTCAAATTCCTTAGTTGAACACGAACTACCTATACATATTGTTTCACCAATCTTCATTTTAAGTGTTAAATAAACATATGAGGGGGTGGGTTGGTGATATTTTCATAACAATAACAGGTACACTGGTCATCTCTGGTCTCAGCCTATGCTTATTAACACCTGTCAACTCTGCTTCCTGTGCTCAGATAATGTCCAGCTACCTTTTATTCTTAATAAGTCCAGATACATGTATTAACAGGTCAGTCTCCAATTGTCAAGCTATACTATAGAACAGTGACCCTCTGGTAGGTACTGAAGATATTTTAATCAGTTTCAGCAAACCAAATATATTAAACTTATGAAATTACATTTGATTATCTATTGAAAATTATTAATCAACAATTGATCCATAAAATGAAAAGACGTAAATGTATCTTTATCTTTACAAGAAATGTACAAACATAGGAAATTGGACAGTTTAAATCACAATTGACCAGTATTGACCACTACAGGGGTATTGACCGGGACGGTTAAAACCGGTGAAAACCACTGGTTAAAACCGGGGACGGCTTTAACCGTCCAACCCTGACAATATATCAGAAACTTGAACTGGTTAAACACACAAAATGACCTTAAATACAGACGGTTACAAAATTACATAACAATGTAGATAGAGAATGGTGTCGCATATCACAAATTACTTAAATGCCATTATTTACAATAATACAGTAACCTGTTATCTGCAACGTGTTTCGTATACGTTTTGGGGTACTCAAAAGGTCAAAGGTCAAGCGCACTGGACATTGAAGTAGCAATAACCAAAATATACATCGGGTTCATATCCTCTATATAAAAGATTAAACTGACAAGAAAAAATTTCTATGAATATCAACGAAATTGCCTAAAATATAGAGATATTTATGAACAATATTGTATGCTTCATGCGGCTTATTCCGGTATACCATTTCTCTTTTAATTCATTTGTTTTTCTTTCATATGTACATGCACATGTCTATTTCAACAGTTCAACAAACATGATTCCTAATCATTATCAATATTATTTACGAGTTTACAATATAACCACCATGGTATAATAGAATATAACATCAAGACATTGCAGGCAACGCTCCACATTAAAATCCCCGATTTTCTCGTAGAGCGTTGCAAATAACATAAGTATAATGTATATATAGGGCGACGATTCTTATTTTCTCTGTTAGGAATCAATATAAAATGCACATAAAATCAATATTATGGAACATAATAGCATTTATGTTTAAAGCGTATATATGTGTCATTTACCCTATTGGAGACCTCGTATAACTTTACCCCGTTGGGGGCCTCAAGTTTGGTAGCCAATCAATGGCTTGGATAGGCACGCGATAGCTTGTGTTTTGCACACGTTAGCCTTTTCATATACATGGGATTCAGTGAATACAAATTGTAAAGCGGATCAAAGTTTTTTCATTTTGTTCAAATCGAAGGATCAAAATTTAATTTCTATAACAACAAGTAAGTTGAATGACTGTGCGGATTCGTTAACCCCAGTTACGTATCTATTCGCTCGGCTTGAGCTGGTATTTTCGGTGAACTTTCCTATACTGTTGGCGTTGGAGTGGCGTGCGTTTTGTAAACAATGGCTAATGGTCATATCATGGATTTTGGGACATTCCTTCATTTTATGACAGCAAAAACGAGCTACGGTGAGCAGAGTTTGGGTAATAGAAGCTGATAAACATAAAGGGGACGTTTCCCCGGGAAGAGGGTTTTCTTGTGAGGTACCATATCATAGAAAACGGGGCTTGTTTTCCTTTGGGGGGATCGAGATAAATAAGTTTATTTGACGGAATAAAGCCCTTCACTATAACTTGCATGCAATGCTCCACAGTAAAATCACCGACTTATGAAAATCAACGCGTGAGTTATAGAGAAAGGCTTTATTTCATCTTGTAAACTTATTTTGTTTAATACCTCAAAAGAAACCACGCCCCGTTTCTCTGATATGGTAACCCTCTTCTCAGGGAATCGTCCCCGTTATGTACATTTTATTTTGATTCCTAAGGCGACACCAATAAAATTTCTTGTTTTTCAGACAAATGACCCCAACAAATTGGGGCGGGCGAGCGATTTACTATTTATAATATTAAAATTTATTTTCAACATAAATTTCAGGCGGTATCGTGCTAGAGCAAAATGAGCGATGATATTTTTTTTCTTAAACTTTTGTATTGTAAAACAATGAAAAAATATATTCAAAATCACCCGAACATGTAAAATAACCGATTTTCTATTTTTTTTTAAAGGGACATTAACTGTGGAAGTGATGGTTTTTTTTTTTACTCAAAATTTCTCAATGACATGGGAATACATGAAAATAACTAATAAAAACATTTATTTCTCGCAAAAACAAGAGAAGACTATGTTAGATAACCGCTTTTTGTGTAAAGAAATGCATATGGAAGAATAATTGCCTTGCAAGACATTAATTATAATCATAAAAAAATGTGTACATAATGCATGTGCCTTCTTTGAGGATAAGAAATGTTTAAAATAATCAAATCGTGCAGTTTATTCCTGAAATATATGATATTGAGCAATTTTCATTGAATCAAATTTTTGTTGCGGTTTTGGCAAGGATGGGAGACTTAGAAGGGAAAAAAAGGTTTGAAATTAAATATGCTAAAGGTGAATAAACTACGGTCTACATTTTAAATATTAAATTCATGGAGTAAATCTAGACGCAATGCGTATTTCAAAACTTTCGGTTGAGCATCACTGAAGAGACATTATTTGTCGAAATGCACATCTCGTGCATCAAAATTGGTACCGTATATATTTTACATTATAGGAGTTCTGAGACATTATGGTTAAATACTGTTATCTGCAACGTGTTGCGTATATGTTTTGTTATCTGCAACGTGTTGCGTATACGTTTTGGGGTAATAAAATCCCGAGTGAAATCCCCGATTTTCTCGTAGAGCGTTGCAAATAACAGGAGTATATACAGGGCGACGATTATCATTTCTTCCGTTTTTACTGACATTTATATGAGTCGTTCTTTAATCAATAAACCCTTTTCCTATGTGGAATGACGAATATTACAATATGTTCATGCATGTAGATACATTCATATCACACAACAACCCCTTTACATATGGCATTACCTTAGCTCAGTGTCTTCTGACGTGGCTGCAACACCTTTAACAAATTTCATCAATTCATTTGCCTTAGGTTGATAATTCGAGTGTTTAGCTCTGGCTAAATATCATATGACAGTTGCTAAAGGGGTTTTTATATTTACTTTTGAGAAATCAAACTGTATAACAGTTCTTTTCCTCCCTTGACCTATTTTTACTTATTACATGCTGTGCATTTGTGCCCCTTATCGTGTAGTATTTGTTAAGGTTTTCGTCAGGCACATTACGGTTTGAAAATCCTTTACACACAGGAACAGGTTAGTGTAAACAAACGGAACTACAGTGATCTCGGAATAAATTCCTTTTCTTTAAGTCGTAACTTGCAAATATTGGAAGTTATGATGAAAATGATTAATATTTGTTATAATATGTGTATTAATTTCATAACCTTCTCACGAAAACGACCCCCAAAACTGAAAAGCATAAAAAGTAGATTGGGAAAATATTGGACTTGAGCTCGTAATGTATACTTTACGTGTGAGATTACCGAGCACCTAAACCACTAGGTCACCCAGGCATGTAAGTTTTAAGGTTTAACGTTTGACAGGCTGTTAAATATCAAGGTAAAATTTGAGAACGATTTTTGTCATATTTTAGCCATTTTCAACAAGAGGGTCAAATTTCCCCAAATGGACTTATGTACAGCAATACTCAAGTAAAGCAATTTCAGTGTTTTGTTTCTGGTTTAGGGTAGGCTTTTGCAACAGTTCGCAGTTTTTTTTAGGTCCATTGCGTTACATCTACTATATACTCTATAAAATCACGGTGATTTTTATGCTTATCAAATAAAGATACTATAAACATATAGATATCTTTGTTGAGTAATTTGAGTAAACACAAGTATAGACTACCATTGTATAACAGAATATTTGTAAAAAAAAAAATGATATTCAAGAAAAAAGTATTTATGTAGGCGAAATTGCATTCCAAGTGCGCTATGCAAGGTGAAGATAACGAACAGTGATCAATCTCATAACTCCTACAAGCAATACAAAATAGATAGTTGGGCAAACACGGACCCCTGGACACACCAGAGGTGGGATCAGGTGCCTAGGAGGAGTAAGCATCTTCTTTTAGTCCTTTGAGAGGTAGAATATAGATTTTACTTAACAAGAAACTAAGTTTTGATTTCCAATCATTCTAAAAGCTATGTGATGAAGTTTTAAAGGCAAGACAAAACATATATACACCACCACCACCCTCTTCACCCAAATTTCAACATGAATTAAAATTATCCGCAGCTAGCAGGTTACAGTTATTCAATATTGTCAAACCCTGAGTATGCATATCAGTATTCAGTTTCTCCTAAAGAAAACTACTATAAAGGTGACTGACTTGAACTAACTTAAGTTAAATGCTTAGATCACAATTGGTAACATCAACATGTTCTGCAAAAAATTGCAAAACTTGTGATATACTGATCACTAAATATTCATTTAGCAGTAATTTAACTGGACGTAGTTTCTGTACCAAAGCGTTTGATAATCTGACTTGTAAATCTTCTAACGTTGTCTACGCCATTGCTTAATTTATGTGCGAGAAACCAAGGGTTCACTTAATAAAAGAATATCGGGGCACATATTTCAAATTAATAATGGTGGTAACCAACTTCTTTACAAGCATTTTAATGCACCGGACCACTCTATCTTGTCCATGAGGGTAAGGATTTTAGAAAAAATTTACCATCACACTAACAATCCTACATTAAGCTCCCCTTTTCGTAGACAACGAGAAGATCACTGGATCAGGATCCTAGGCACTGCATTTCCATATGGATGCAATGATAATGTATATGATGTGGGAAATTTGACTAGTCCACAAGGAAATAACGTTAATGTGATGAGACTCTTTCCCAAAACCCAAAGACGAAAACGCAGCCACAGACATCGTTCATATAAAAGACCAAGCATAAATGATGTCAAGTTTGATTCACTTTTGCCTCACGTCAACAGACAATTGGGTCCACATCATATTCGTACAAAACTTTACTCTATTCCATTGAGGGTTTTACATACGTTATTTAAAGAAGCTATGGCTAGTCTATACTTGGATTTTTCAACACCTGAATATAGACTTAACTCTATGATTATGGATGTTGCCTACCACAGGCTCTATAAACCAGCACGGACCATGGATGATATTCCTTCCCAATCATGCCGTCAGTTCCTTATGCTCAAATTTACAAACAAAGGAATAGATGCCGTCAACATAAGCAATATTCTTCGTCATAAAAGGGTTCAGTCATGTATTCCAACTTATTTCAAGTTCAAGTCTACACCCTGTATTTCCTACAGCTACACTTCTACTATTGCATCCAAGCTTTTCAATTATAAACAAACTTTGCAGTGCTTAGATATAGACCATCTTATACGTAATCCACTAACATGTTCTTGTTCTTCGTCTTCTTTCAACTACAGTCCAGCTGGACATGCCATTACTGGTGATGTTGATATAGTTGAAAATGAGGACCTCAAATCACTTATTCTTAAAGGTCCTAAATACAGAGAACCTCGGTCTTTTAATTGGCGACAGAACTTAATCTCTATTATGAGTTATGTCGAAGATTATGCCAGACGATGGGCTAAATATGAAAAAGAAGAACTTGATACATTGTCAGAATGGGTTAAAAGCATAAGAGGGATATTAACATCCCGCAGTAGACTCCTCCTAGGCACCTGACCCCACCTCTGGTGTGTCCAGGGGTCCGTGTTTGCCCAACTATCTATTTTGTATTGCTTGTAGGAGTTATGAGATTGATCACTGTTCGTTATCTTAACCTTGCATGAAAACAAAAGTACGTACCACCTGTCCTTCTGTGTTTAGTAAACCAGAAGTGATAAAAGAATTAGATAGGTTACATGAGGAATATGTTTTGGTTCCAGCTGACAAAGCTAGTAACAACATTGTCTTTGTTTGTAAGGCTCATTATTACAACTGTATTTTAAACGCACTTGGCACTAATTCCACTTTTGGTAATCATACTTATACTCCAACTGCCCTTTCAAAAGACGAAATTCTTCAAAACCATGTTTCAGTTTTAGACACATTAAATATTCCAGTCAATGGGTCGAATGAATATGAGTTACCGTACCTATACTGGATTCCTAAACTGCATAAAAACCCTTACAAACAAAGATACATTGCTGGATTCAGTAAGTGCTCTACCAATCCCCTATCTTTGCTCCTCACGAAATTGTTACAAGCTGTGAAGGAGAAACTTCAAACTTACTGTGCGACTACATATGCCAGAAGTGGTGTTAATCAAATGTGGATTCTAAAAAATTCTAAAGAACTTTTAGTAAACTTGAAATCACAGAATTGTTCCCAAATCAATAGCATTAAAACCTATGACTTTTCAACACTATACAGGACCATTCCTTACGATAAATTAAAGACTAGAGTTGACACTGACTTTGACATCATAGACAATTGCTTCTTCAACAAAAACGGAAAACGGAATTATTCATATCTAGTGATCAGTCATTCAAAAACTTACTTCGTTAAACACCACTCTGATTCCACGTACAAGTACTCTGAAGTTGAAATAAAAAATATGCTAGAGTTCCTCATAGAAAATATTTTCGTGGTCTTTGGTGATCAGGTCTTCCAACAGTCTGTTGGAATTCCCATGGGCACGAATTGTGCTCCTTTGTTAGATGACCTGTTTTATATTCATATGAGGCAGAATTTATTTTAAAAAATTCTACGTGAGAAGAAAAAATCTCTCGCTGTGACCTTCAATTCGACTTTTAGATATATCGATGACGTTTTGTCTATTAACAATGATAGCTTTCATTCATATGTCGATTTGATATATCCCTGTGAGCTCGAAATAAAGGACACCACAGAGTCGTCCACTTCTGCTTCATACTTAGATATTTTATTGAAAGTAGACATTAACGGCAAACTAACAACTCAATTGTATGACAAACGGGATGATTTCAGCTTCTCCATCGTCAACTTCCCACATTTACGTAGCAATATTCCATTATCACCTCCATATGGTGTTTATATATCTCAACTGATTCGATATGCAAGAGCTTGTTCTGGGTATAATCAGTTTTTAAATCGAGGTAAGCTACTGACAAACAAGTTGATGGTACAGGGATTTCAACAGTCTCGATTGAAGTCAGCATTTCGAAAATTCTATGGTCGTTATGACGATCTAGTTCGTCAATACAACCTCGCATTGGGTCAAATGTTGTCTGACGTGTTTCATGCCGGTTGTTGAGCCGTTCTTGGCGCACTGATTTTGACTGCGGATAACTCCGTTTACCTGATCAGGATATGGGGCTCACGGCGGGTGTGACCGGTCAACAGGGGATGTTTACTCCTCCTAGGCACCTGATCCCACCTCTGGTGTGTCCAGGGGTCCGTGTTTGCCCAACTATCTATTTTGTATTGCTTGTAGGAGTTATGAGATTGATCACTGTTCGTTATCTTCACCTTGCATTAACGAATTAAGAGAGCAATGCATTCCAGGGCAGATTATGAAAGCTGCTTTGCTTTTCAAAATATGTTGATTGTAACACTACACAATATTTTTTGTGTGGAAAAACTTTCTTGGTAAAATATTGAAGTATTATCGTATCTTATGATATACAAATGCAGATTAAGTATTAAGAATATAATAAAAGTCTTCAACACCATGTATTTTCTTTTCAAACAATATAATGTAGATGCTGATGTACATAAGTCAAGCCTACGTTTAATTGATTTTTCCTCTAGAGTGGTAGTATTTGATCATTTATGGCACACACATTGTACAATGTATTCTTGGCAATGACACAAGATTACAGGTCTATCATTAACTAGTGTCTGTCTTGTAGTTATGAAGTAGATAGAGAGTCGTGGCTTGAAATCAGGTCCTTCACAGTAGACACACCAAGTCTATGGATACAGGTGGTTAGGAACCAGTTTCCAATGCATTGCTGTTGAAGATTGAAACAGAATAATCTTATAAAATGCTGACATAAAAAAGAAGCACTCATTTTTAAGAAACCAAATATTATCATATATATTGACGTTTATTAAAACATATATCCGGTATTATATTTCTTTCGAAAGTCGCATGCTCTACATTGTAATCAAAATGTTAATGGAAGTACGTATAGTTAGATATGGCAACAATATTCCAAATGGATCAACATGGTTAATTTTTTATAGTATCAACTAGTCTGTTTGGTAACCTTTGGTAATATACGTTCTTACATGTAAAGAATAGCAGTAACCACTCCAAATGTGATTAACTGTTGTTGACAATTCAGTTATCTGCACAGTGCAAGGAATAGAACCCATCTGTTTTGGTTTATTGAGCCTGAGGTGGGTACAGACTTAAGATCTTACATCGATGATTGTCCGACATCTGTTTTCAAGACATTTCTACATCTAATAATTGAAATGAATACATTTTGAAAAGTAGAATTTAAAAAAGTTATATAATTATGAGGTTTTCAATTATGATAATGATTTTATTGCTTAATATGAATACAACATTTGCACACTCTCACTATAATAAATCACTAGTTTGTCTTCATTTTATAAACTATTATAAACAAAGATCAAACAAATCTACTGTGATCAAGACAGATTTATAATGAAAATACATAATATACATACATGTTCCCCTTTAATTATTTCTTAGCTTTCTTCAATTATATTTTATCGATATTTGCTATCACTTATCTATTATTTGTGTAAATACAAAAAAACATAGATAATAATGCCAGTTGGACAGTGATTTGTTCTTCTTTATGCCTATTCACAAAATTTTATGCATTTTGCTATGTTTTCCATGATAACTGATGCAAGGTGAAGATAACGAACAGTGATCAATCTCATAACTCCTACAAGCAATACAAAATAGATAGTTGGACAAACACGGACCCCTGGACACACCGGAAGTGGGATCAGGTGCCTAGGAGGAGTAAGCATCCCCTATTGACCGGTCACACCTGCCGTGAGCCCCATATCCTGATCAGGTAAACGGAGTTATCCGCAGTCAAAATCAGTGTGCCAAGAACGGCTTAACAATCGGTATGAAACACGTCAGACAGCATTTGACCCAATGCGAGGTTGTATTGACGAACTAGATCGTCATAACGACCATAGAATTTTCGAAATGCTGACTTCAATCGAGACTGTTGAAATCCCTGTACCATCAACTTGTTTTTCAGTAGCTTACCTCGATTTAAAAACTGACATGTAATTACCGCGTACATTCCGAGACGTTTTAATCAAAACATCAATGAAGGTCATGTCCGGCCAGAAAAGTGTTTTAGATAAAAGAAAATTACATTACAACACCCATGATCCATACTGTATATACAAGAACACAAACGTAAGACACCTAGGCCTAGAGATATACATGTAGGGCCTAAATATAAATCTGTCAGCGTATGATCTAAATTGAACACCCTGAAATGATAAGACACAACAAAGATATAATGCACATACATGTACATGTATATGCATATTTATTATGGATTCGGAAGGCCTCGAAAGCGATTTTTGTAAATAAATATAAAAAATTTGCAAGGGTGTTACAGTGTCATATAGCTTTATATTATGCATGTAAGCCTACATTATTTAGATAATGACGACTCTATTGTATTCTTTCAGGTTTAAATAAATTATAAGGAAACATGACAAAAATATGTGACTGTCAGTACACGTAGCATACAAAAATTTGCATTTTGTCAGTTGTATAGGAGATTCGATATTTCTACCCGTCATTAATGATCAGAAACCACACAAAAGAAATGACCTACAATAGATTCATTGAATCTTGACAATTAACAAGATTTAACATCATAATCTGTAATATTTGCAGAAATCTCACGGGAATAGGGCTTGTTTGTATTATTGCGATTCGTTTGTTGTTGTTTTTTTAATTCTAAATTTGTGTTGTTTGCTTTCAAACAATCAATCCTAATACGGTCTACAACATTCACCAACATGCCGTCGGGTTCGTTGAATGCGTGATAACGTTCGTGACTCATGAATAACATTTCTAACGTTATTTGACGTGGTATGGGGAATTACCTTAATTCAACTGAATTTTACAATTAATAATAAGAAAATAAAAATTACACACTTTTGGGATACTCGTGTAGGTACATGTATATTACACATGTAGGCCTAATAAGCATGAAACTATACGAATACTGTTGACTGATAGAGTTTATAATGTAGATAAGATATGAAAATAGAATATAATTTTGAGTAAATTTATTCAAAGTTCACGTTCATTGATGAAATGTTTTTTTTTTAGTGATTACAATGATATCCAACCTTTGTGTAATTTAGTAATACATACCAGTGTCTTCACTTTAACTAAGCGGTTGACTTTAATTTTTATTTTAATTTGTCTCAGTCTTTGGAAAATATAAAATTATTGGCACAGCGTCTGATCTGAAATTGATCTATTTGTGTCCACATTGTTTGGCTACCGACGGATGTACTGAAGTGCAATGTTCATGGCAACACTGAATCCATCGCGTCGGAGATTTTGTATACCCATATATTTTCTTCTTCTAAATCTGGTATCCCTTGGGAAGAGGTATATAAGCACCCTCTTCTACAACCTAACACATTTACTACAATTAAAAGCACCACACTTTGGCATTTTTCAAGCTAAGCAGTTTTATAATACTTCGTTATAGGCCTATTCATGTTATAAGGCCTGGTTGTGTACATCACAGTGGGTCTTTTTGACGTCATCAGCAAGGGATATCAACCGTGGTCATCAAAAATAATTTTCGTGATCGAGTACATTTGATCAGCTGTTATGACGTTATAATGCATTGAACAAAAAATTTAAAAATGAATTATTGTTTAATAAACCTTGATTAATGAATTTCCATTCATAACTCAATTTCTTCAGCTATCGTTTCATATGACCTTTAAAAGATTTTTAATCAAAGGAAATATGTACCCCTCCAAGTTAAGTATAAAAGGCCGTGGGTAAAGAAGTAAATAAATTACACGCAAGCAAAATGATTACTAGTATGTAAGACTGTCATGTTTTGTTATGGTGAAATGCACGTGTATGTACAAACATGCATGTTTCCCTTATTATGATATGATAGAAATGTACTGTTCCATCTATTAAATATTACAATTTGTAAATATTGTAAAAATTGATCGTGTGAAGATAACTGGAAAAAAATCATAACATCTACTAAAATGCAAAACAATTTAATTTGAGATCAACTCTGTACCCGATGTGTAGAAAAGGGCGATTTGATTAAGCGATTGTGTGATTTCACGTAATTTCTTGAATTTTATTCCATAAATTTCTGCGAGATAATGAGTAATGAAAATAAAGGCAGCATTGATACGTATAAATTCCTCAAAATGATGGAGGATATGTTGACCTTTAGATAAAAAAATGTTTTTTCTCAATACTGTGCTACTTACTATGATCATCAAGTGTTATACACTTACCAAATTGCAGTCAACATTGTACATTGCATTCATGTGGTAAAACTGCCAGATAAAATCGAATACATGCTTCATCAAATTTAAAGTAGGTTATACTTGATTATCTACTTCTTTCTGTGACAACATGCGCTTTTTTTTATCAAACCATTGCATCAGAGTGATGTCATGATGCTTGAATAGAATGTATTTCCACAAGACATACGTTACTTGTTTATTCACCTATGTTTGACAGCTTCGATACTGTGAATAACTTTCCCACATTGCAATCGAGCATGGTAATTATATTTTGGGTTAATGCATGCAGGTGTTTCTACCAATGAGTGTTTACTAATTGTATTGCATTTTTGTCTTCCTTTGCAATTAGATACTTAGTAGTTTCTTCTTTTTTTCAGTTGCGGGGTTCTGTGCCCATCCTAAAAAAAAAAAAAAAAAAAAAGTCGCCAGTGACGATTTGGGACGGGCGACGATTTCGGATGTAACAGGCTCTCCAGTTGTAAGTAGTAAACGAATAACTTTATCTTTAAGATTTGAACTTAAGTGTTTTGAAGGGGTTCACAGGCTGTTAATATCAGCTAGTGTGAGCCTGTGATAAGATATTGTTAGTTTTGTACAATTTAAGCATCTTTGTATGACACGTAACTGAACACTTATTACGGTTTTCCAAGGAGTCCGGAAATACATAGTATAAGTAAGTGACAGATTAAAATTAATTGTACGGAATTCAAAATTACACGCAACACATGTATAATGTTTTATGAAGTCATCGGAATTACATAAATCAAAATTTTGGATGTTCTTTTGTTGTGTTTGAGATAGACCTTGTAGAAGAAGATAATGATTGTGATTTTGTGTGAATTCAGTTTTTCATCCCTTTTCAGAAATGTTCATACGTACGTAAAGGTCAACAAATGTTGATGGAGATCTTCATCGTGTAAGCATGCATGATGCTTATAGCCTTTAAATAATAAGGGCTTTTCGTGCCAGCAGGACCAGGGTGACGTATGTGAGGGATGTGGCCCATTACCCTCTTATTGTCAATTCTAAGTGTTGTGAATAACACCATGCATATATATCTAAACATTGTTTATCAGATTACAGATGTACCTCGTTGCTGTATTTCAAGTTGAACTACAACATAAAGATATTCTAATTGTGATTATCAAATCAAGGATTTACAAAATGTCAAACGAAACTTGATTTTTTTTTTAATATATATATGTAAGAATGAGAAGAATCCAATCACAATATAATAGACCATTATTTATCATCGGATCACGGGTCAATTAAATTGAAATCTAATTTTATATTGTAAAAATGAATTAAATCGCAAAATATATGTATTAGAATAACGTCCGTCTGATCACAGATCACTCAATTTGAATCAAAAGTTTTCTGTTGTAAAGAAATGAATTACGGAAAACCACAACATGCAGGTATTAGAATAATTTTGGTCAGATCAAATATTATTCGAACTTAACTTTTATGAATTGAATCAAAACATACACTACACTGTATTGTATCAAATTAAAATATGTGCTTTCAGTTGAATAAAAGTGGGGTATCTAAATTAATGATGAAGTATGTTCAGATGTCGGGGTAGATCATGAATATCAAGTTGCCCTGGTACGCTCCACAAAAACTGAACTTGAGTTCCAGTCTTTCTTCCATTCTAGACCTGTTTCATGTTTGGGAAATGGAGTTATGATATACCCGGCACATCACTATCCGCTATCTTCACTTTTTTAACCATCGATTATTTTCGACCAAAACAGTAAATCACGACAAGATATTTATATCGAGGTGTTGAGACGAGTTTCATGTGTTCGGAATTGGTTTTCTACATTGCATTTATGTTCGCAAATACGTTTTGATGTTTGAAATACCCATCTTCCGTAACATTCAATTCAGGAAAGACAACTCCAACTACCTTATTAGTGTCTATGTAAAATAGAATTCGTATTTTGCGTTCCTTTATGTTGCAGTTTTCTTACAAGTTTATCTCGGATTTCTCTCAGAGAGCACTAGAGGTATCCACTTAATATTGGTCAAAATTACCTCAGGTGTGGCTTACGGATATGGGGTTGCTATACTTTATTTCTCATAAGCCAATGACTAATAATTTCACAATAATTGATACAAAACATATTTGCTGTACATAATAAGGCGTGATAATACAATATAAGGAAACAAAATGTACATGTACAATGCAGAAGTGTCACTCGGGGGTGCAAACTTTCGTATTAATAATTTGCACACATTTCTTAAATTACATGCAGCAACTCTTCTACAAATAAATTTCCTCAGCGTTCCTTACAATTGTCTCCCTCCTCCTTTGAGATTCCTGTGAAAAGCAAATTAATTTCCATTGATCTTCACACTGCATGCCAATAAGTGTATCTTTCAATTCTTGAATTTCATTTTTGGAACTTTTTAATTCATCGTCAATCATTGTTTGGTTGAATGACATTGACAATGTCCTTGAGGTATCATTACTTAAACTGTACGTTTTCAATTTCAAACCGTCAAATAGATTACTAGTACCCTGAAGGCTCAATTCCACTTCAGATCAATTCTAACAGTTATCATACGAATGAAAACAAATCTCTGAAAACTATCTTTCATCAACCTAAGTCGATTAACTCCATCTAAAAATGATGGACAACATTATCCAACAGTTCATGTCTTTTGTTTGAGATCAAAACCAATAAAGGTGGTCAAAATTACAGTGACTTCCCCTGCTGTTCAGTGTTATAAAATTCTTCTTTGCTGAATAGCTTTGGTAAATACTATACAAAGTTAGCAAAGGAATCCCAAACATGTTTGAGATCTGTTAGGATGTTTGGTTCAATATGTAAAGTAACCCAAGGTTACCAATTCTGAGATATGTTACTTTTTCTTTATTCTTGTATGACAATGGTGTCCAAGAAAGATTAGACATGTACATAATTATGATATCTGTTGGGTTGTTTATTTACATCGGTAATGATATCTTAAGAAGGATGAACTTGCCTGTATGTTCGGTATTTTATTCTATCTAAAATGACTAAGTTATGTTTGATAGTTTGAGGTATTTGCAGAAAACACTACCATGATCTATGTCAAAATTATACCGTTCACTCATTACAAATTTACAAGAGTAGTATATAAATGTCTGCAGTGGTGTTTATTTATCTATCTTATATTTTCATTTATTAGCTTCTTCTGCTACCGAATTTGACTAATTTCAAGATTATTAGCAACTTCATTGACAATTTTCCAATAGCTTCTAACAAATACCGATTTCTGCACAATTTAAGAAATACCCATACACGCAAGTATGTTAAGAAAAGTCATACTCAATTTATGCATTCATTCTATATGTAAATTGCACAGGCTTTCAGATTATGAGATATGTCCTAAACAAAAGGAGGTTTGGTTGATTATTTAAGAATGTTTCAATCTTTTCGAGAAGTAATCACATGTAGGTTAAGTACCACAAATTAAGGCCTATATGCCTGGCGCTGATGGCCGTAGCAGTGAGGGTTCTTTATCGTGCCAACGCCTGCCGCGACACGGTGCCTTCGTATCCGAAAGACACGTGATTCTCACTTCTAAATACCAAACGTTTGACAAAGGAGCGATCACTTCTCATGTTTACGTCTTAGGTTTAACACGAGCATGGTACGAGCGGAACTCGAACTTACGATCCTTCGGTTACGAAACAAAACTTGACCACTGAGCTACCATGACCGATGTTCGGTACATGCAGTTCCAATCTTGCAGGCCTAGTGGAAGTGGCTGGAACCAGCAATGATTTATTGAGTTATGATATGTTCATTGACGATTTATTTCGTTTGAAACATTGGAATGTGCGGGTGTTTATAGCAGTAAGTGTACAGATGTTCTCAACTGGTTGTCTGATATCGAGAAAAGATATCCCCTTTTCTTGCTATTGTTTGTGCTGTAAACCTTGCATATATTTTTTTAATTTCATTATCTTTAATCTGAATTGTTCTTAGTGATTGATATTCAATATTTATTGGGGGTAATGTACAATAAAAATAACGTATTTATCAAGAATTGTATTTGAAATGAACATATCCCGTCCAATTCCACATTTGAAATTAAAACCTATACATTAACGATATTTTAAAAAGAATAAAGGAAAATGAAGCAATTAGAAACAGAACACATGTCACCATTATTTCAATGTGCATGTAGGCGGTGAATTAATTGTTGGTATATGTAATGTAATGGTACCCATTCGGTACACATGTAGGCGGTGAATTAATTGTGGTATATGTAATTAAATGGTACCAATTCGGTACACAATCTTGGGTAAGCCCTGTTCTAATACTTGAAGTTGCTGAGAGAGATATTTCGCCCGAAGTGTGGAGTCCGTGTCAAGTGAATCGTATGGAGTATACCGTTGCTCTAATGATTCATAGTTTCTCAGTATACTTCCGCATTTCAAGACGAGAGTTGACAATTAGAACAAGTAATTCATCTTCTTTTTTAACAATTTCGCCAAAACATGGTGGTTTTTTTTTAGATTTAAAAGCGCTTTACAGTGATCATGTAATTTGAAATTTCGTTACTTTCGAATCCCTTCGCGATCTGATCAGGAATAAAATTCCGTACTACGCTCTATTTGGGGGGGGGGGGTCATCAACAAATTATTTTTTACTTCTTAGTCCGGCACCGTATTGAGCTACAACGACTTGATAATGCTGGGTACCTGGGTTACACGGCCCTGCATTCGGTTTACTGAATGTCATAATCTCATCCTGTGTCTTTGACTGGTCCATATTGTTTCTGAAATGGAAAATATCTCTCCTCATATATCATATATACTTTAACTGCTTTCTGAGCATCATGTAGGCATAACTCATTTACTTTCATTTCATGGAATTTTTTACAGCAACAAATATTTTCCTTTTTCGTCAGATAATCTTATAAATGAAAAGATTTTTGCATTGTATCGAGGAGACAGACTTACAATAATAAATCAGTTAAAGACAAAGCGCAGTAATTCAGCTGTAAAAAAAAAATGGCATTTTATGAAATCACTGCTTTCAGAAGCACTCAACATATTATACATTGTCCCCAAAGTTAAGTAATAAAGGGAGTGAAAATATTGGAGTATATTTTGTATAATGTTCAGATAAAGGGGCGTCGCTGTTTTAACCTGCACGATAGACGCTATTGAATCATCAACAATGCGAGTTTATACAGTTTTCTCACCAAACACGTCTGATCTTATAGACAACAGGTCTCCATGCGAGATGTGTGATTTCCGCTTCATTATGATCAATTACACGCCGTCCAGTGGCCACTTAGAATAACATGCACTTGTACTAATCTGAGTCAAATCAATATTGAGTATGACAATTTAATAGGTTTCATAATCTTTTTGTCGGAACAAAGATATGCCCAGTAATTAAAGTTAACACCATAATGTATATATATATATATATATATATATAAAGAACTAAATAATCACAACTAGGTACTGAAAATTTTCGCCCCAGCCCGGGATCGAACCAGCGACGTACGGCACCCACCGCCTAGCAAGATTGTCAAACCAGTGCGTAAGTCCACTCGGCCACAGCGACTTCCCAAAAAGGAAGTTTTGTTATGCTCCTAAAGCGCTACTTATACACACTGATGCAATCTCACACAGTCGCTGTGTCATTCAGTGTTTAAGATATTTTATAAGGAGAGAGATTCAATCTGTGTGAGATTGCATCAGTGTGTATAAGTAGCGCTTTAGGAGCATAACAAAACTTCCTTTTTGGGAAGTCGTTGTGGCCGAGTGGCTAGGCGGTGTGTGCCGTACGTCGCTGGTTCGACCCCGGGCTTGGGCAAAAATTTTCAGTACCTAGTTGTGATTATTTAGTGCTTTATATATTAATTAATTGATTATCACATGTATCGTTTAGATACTAGGGGTAAACGTAAGGTTGAATGTTATAATTGTTTGTTTGTGCTTTATATATATATATATATATATATATATATATATATATATATAAGCACAGAAATAGCAACGAACTCCTAAATGAACATAACTGCCCTTAATGCACAGAACATTTCACTTTATTTGGATACCCACTTCCGCCCCTACTCACAACCTGTGGAACCAAATCTCCTAGCAGCATGTAACCAGTGCGCTAGACCGCTCGACCATCTAGGCAAGTTATCAATATATATATAATCCAAAATATAAGTAAATGTCCACGCAAGTAATAGTATAATACAGAAAAACTTGAACGCCGAAAATAACTCAACCGGCTTCATTTTCAAGAGTTATCTCTTAGATGACTCCTTGAAAATGAAACCGGTTATTTTCGGCGTTCTAATTTTTCTCTATTATATATATATATATATATATATATATAGATAGATAGATAGATAGATAGATAGATAGATAGATAGATAAATAGATAGATAGATAGATAGACGCTTCAGATTAAATTCTATTTGTGAAGAATTCCACTGAGACTAATTAATAGAGAGCAATGCTTCAGTCTTATGTATACAGTGTTACACGAATTCACCACTACAGTTAAAAAAACAACTTATAGCTATACGAATTTATTAACAGTAGGGAGTAATATCGGGGAAGCCCGTTTTAAAAATTTTACTTCCGAAAAGAGGAGAGTCTCATCCATCAGCTGTGTGATACAACATCGATGACTTCCGGTGAGTAAGGAAGAAACAAAAAAAGTTGTAAGTCACTGAATTGAGAGTTTCCTGTTTTAAATTTTACTTCTAAAACTTTATGTAAAATTTGTAGTTTTGAGTTTTTAACATTGTATACGTTCGAGGAAGGAGAATGTTGGACGCAAGGACTTTTATCGTATTGAATACAGTTATAATAGGTAGGTTTCCTAAAAATGTCTTACATCAATTCATGTGAATGCGTGCAATCATGACATGCATGCATAGAAATTTATACAAGTTGTATTTCTCGTTAACCTAACAGTAATTATACATGCATCTACTTTTTGGACATACGCTTGTGTTTTGTCTTGTACAATTCTTATAAGAATAAGTATAAAGTGACGTCACAACTGATACGGCACTCATTGCATTGATCCACCTATCTTCATCTAAGCGCTGTATAGGACTGTACACGCACATTATCACGTTTTTTTCTGAACTAACCCGACGCACAATATTTTCACTGCTTTGGCAAATGATCTCTCTACATGTACACTTTATTATGCTCAAAAGTCGTTACTGCCCTGACCTGGATTTCAAAGGACAGACTTTGAATCTAATGATATGTCATTCGTGATATTTCCGTGTTCATCAAGATGTAAATGCTACTGTAGGGTTTGTGACGTATTGAACACGGTTACCATCACTACAACACACCTTGCTGATGAACGTGATATATTTCGCAAATTGCATGGTTGTTATAACATGTACGACCTATCATTGGGTCAAATGCTTTCTGACTTCTTTTATACCGATTCTTAGCACACTAATTTTGACTGCGGATCACTCCGTTTACCTGATCAAGATATAGGACCGTTTACCTGATCAAGATATAGGGCTCACGGTGGGTGCGACCGGTCGACAGGGGTTGCTTACTCCTCCTTGGCACCTGAACCCACCTCTGGTACATCCAGGGGTCCGTGTCTACCGAACTATCTATTTTGTATTGCTTACAGGAGTTATGAAATTTATCACCTTTCGTTATCTTCACCTTTCATTCTAAACGAATGGTTGCACTGTCGTAAAGATTGGCTTTCTATTCTGATCTCTCTCTCTCTCTCTCTCTCTCTCTCTCTCTCTCTCTCTCTCTCTCTCTCAATTGATGAAAGATCTGTTGACATGTGTGGGTCACGGAAGAGCACACACAACTCAATTTTATATAGTTACGTTTCCATTTTTTTCGCTTTGAATATATTTACAAATTGTAATATTCATTTTCCTCATTGATGAGCGCATGA
>NC_079171.1:43044006-43047242 GCF_947568905.1 Ostrea edulis | reverse complement strand
ACAAGTGAGAGGCAGCCTTACTACACTCTGACTAGAGAGCGTCATGGACACAATAAAAAAAATATAGCCCAGAATCGGAACCCAAAGTCACAGTGATGCATACACTGACGAACGAGATTGAGTCTACGTTAACTGCCGACGAACGAGATTAAATCTACGTAGAATGGGATTAACAGGGGCGGATCCAGAAACCGCGGTTAGTGGGGGCGCAATTTTTGAGACAGGGGTTGTGGGCCGTCTTGAGGCCCCTAATGGGTCCAGGGCGAAACCCTCGTTGGGGGCTCAGGGGGCGAGCGCCCGGAAGCTCCTGGATTTTATGGGGCCTGAAATATGTCTCATATGTAGTCCTTTTTTTACTATTTTTTGTCATTTTTGATAGGGTGAAATTATTAAAATGACGCAAATTTTAAGGGGTTTTAGAAAAAAAAAACAAAAGTTCTCCCAATAAAAGTAATTTCATAAATCAATATATTTGGTCATTTAATTCTCCGAAAGTGGAAGAAATCATTGCTTTTTATCGTTTACATTTCTCTAAACAAGATGCCACGGTTTATCTTAAATTTGAAAATTTTAGTGGGGTCACGCGCCGGCTGCGCCCCCCCCCTCCCATTAAATTCGCCACTGATTAGGTTTACGTTAACTGCCGAAATTGATCACTATTCATCCATAATTGTTTTCAATTGTCTTTATATGAAAAGTTGAAGATAACGAACGTTGATAAATCTCCTTATAATAAAGAATACAAATCTAAAAGTAGGGCAAACACGGATCCCTGACATATCAGAGGTAGGATAAAGTGCCTAGGAGGAGTAAGCACCCCTGTCGACTATTAACACCAGTTGTGTGTCATATATCTCGGTCGGGTAAGCGGAGAAATTTGTGGTCAAAATCAGTAAATCAATAAAGTAGCAAAATCATCATTAAAAAGGGTAGATAAGAATGACATATTAGAAGAAAAATGTCTGACTCGGATCTCATGGAAAACAGGACATAACTTGTTGAAAAAGTTACCATATTATCAAGATTTCCCAACAACTTGATCATACGGAAGGGCTCCTTTTTCAAAGCAATAAAATGAGAGAAATAGATACATGCAAGGTGAAGATAACGAACAGTGATCAATCTCATAACTCCTACAAGCAATACAAAATAGATAGTTGGGCAAACACGGACCCCTGGACACACCAGAGGTAGATAGATAGATATATAGATCGAACACACATTAACAAATTACGAAAATATGTCTCGATTGAAGTCAGCAATTTGCAAATTCTATGGTCGTTATAACGATCTAGTTCGCCAATGCAACCTATCATTGGGTCAAATGCTGTAAGGTGAAGATAACGAACAGTGATCAATCTCATAACTCCTACAAGCAATACAAAATAGATGGTTGGGCAAACAAGGACCCCTGGACACACCAGAGGTGGGATCAGGTGCCTAGGAGGAGTAAGCATCCCCTGTCTGACGTGTTTCATACCGATTGTTAAGCCGTTATTGGCACACTGATTTTGACTGTGGATAACTCCGTTTACCTGAACAGGATATAGGGCTCACGGCGGGTGTGACCGGTCGACAGGGGATGCTTACTCCTCCTAGACACCTGATTGCACCTCTGATATGTCCAGGGGTCCGTGTTTGCCCAACTATCTATTTTGTATTGCTTATAGGAGTTATGAGATTGATCACTGTTCGTTATCTTCACCTTTCAAGAAACAATATAGAATTTACTCAAAATATTCTTGACACATGGATCCTAAGAATTACGGGAATTTGATCTCATCAATCAGGAAAGTCAGTGAGGGGAACGTATTCACTGTGATACATGATACATTTACTTTGGTATCTTATTGATATGCCAGATAGGCACACATATATATTAGAAATTATTCAAAATAACATTAAAGAAATTAAAAAGAATTCAAGTTTTCTATCATTCAGCAGACTAGTTTATATCATTCAGTGGAATAAAGTTGACAAAAAGGCTAAATATAAAAAAGTACCAGAAAACCTTGGTCACTTAATTATTTAAATTGAAATGTATGATCGATATATCTTTTAAGAATGGTAACAGACATTTAAATGCTTGTTTTTTGGACTTCTACAAAGCATTTGGTACAGTAATGTACAAAACTCCGATTGAATATGGATGTCTCATTTTATAAACAAACTGAATTTTATGATCGTTATAATAATCTAGTTTGCCAAGACAACCTTTCATTAGGCCAAATGCTGTCTGATGTGTTTCATACCCTATATCTTGATAAGGTAAATGGAGTTAACCGTAGTTAAAATCAGTGTGCCAAGAGCGGCCCAACAATCGGTATGAAACACGTCAGCCAGTATTTGACCCAATGATAGGTCGTATTGGCAAAATAGATCGTTATAACGACCATAGAATTTGCGAAATGCTGACTTTATACGAGACTGTATGTCTCCAACTGTGTCAAGGACACAGTAAAGATAACGAACATTGACCAGTCTCGTATTTATATACGTAAAGAATACAAAACTAAGAGTAGGACACACATGAACCCCTGGACACATCACAGGTGGGGTCAGGTGCTTAGGGGAGTAATCATCCCATATTGAACGGTCACACCCGCTATGCACTATATATCTTGAACAGGTAAATGAGGTAATCCGTAATCTAGATTAGCCTATAAAGAACGACATAACAATTGGTATGAAACACGTAAGACAGCATTCAAGCTAACGATAAGTTGTTATGGTCATTATAAATTAGATCGTTATAACAACCATAGAATTTGCGAAATACTGACTTTGAACTAGACTGTTGAGTCTCCTGTAACATGAACTTATTTGGCAATAACCTGCTTCATTGGGTAATTTTATCATACGCAGAACATGTTTTTGCTTATTGAATAAGCTGAGAGACATAAACAGCATATTCCCGCAGGACACTTAAGGTAACGAATGAACTCGGTATGATAATGAGATCATAATGAGCTAATACGTCATGACAGTTGCTCCGCCTTGATCAATCCATATTTGGATACACATACACAAACTCTAATTTTAGGATCATATAAAAATATATCGGAATATTGCCTTTATTCTACGCTTAAAATAAGTCAATTTTCCCTGATTTGACAATACATCACAAGACATTATGATGAGAAATACCCCGGTGAAGTTTGTCGTATGGTTGGAATCAGCGTCTAAAATGCGCTTACTAGGCACATGGCAAAGACGACGCGACGTTCAGGAGATGT
>NC_079171.1:43029006-43039006 GCF_947568905.1 Ostrea edulis | reverse complement strand
CAAAGCAGTGATATATGTGCAGACCTACAAAGCAGTGATATATGTGCACACCTACAAAGCAGTGACATATGTGCAGACCTATAAAGCAGTGATATATGTGCAGACCTATAAAGCAGTGATATATGTGCAGACCTACAAAGCAGTGACATATGTGCAGACCTACAAAGCAGTGACATATGTGCAGACCTATAAAGCAGTGATATATATGCAGACCTATAAAGCAGTGATATATGTGCAGACTAAGATAAAAAAAAAAGCATTCCCTGATAATACTTACATCAGCTAGTACCAGTTATTTCTACTATGAAAAAATTGCCATTTATTTTTTTATATATTCACCATATGCAACATTTCATATCTTATTTATTTGGTTTTTAACCATTGCATCAAAATTATTGAAAGCAATCTTTTTTAAATTTCAATACCAACTTGCATTCCATTTCGACAGTTTAAAATCATGTATTATCTCCAATTTTTAAATCTTTTTAGTTTAATAATTTTTAAACAGTACATCAAATATTTACCTGAATAAAATAGCTTCCATCTGTATTGCTTGAATGCTTTGGGAAATCTAAACCTTCCTTCCTGAACTTGTCCACTAGTTTGTTATAAATTTCGTCTTTTCGATGTATACCATCTTTCATCCCTGAACTGGAAATAACCATAAATTAAAATAAATAAACATGAAACGATACAGTCCCCTATACAGACCCGAATTGCATCCCTTGATGCGGGACCCGATATTGAAGCTGCATACTAAATTTCAAGCACCTATTATTAATATTCAATAAAACAAAAAAACAACAGAGGTTTTCTCCATAAAGTAGAATATACATGAAAGTTGTTGTTAAATACATGTACTTGAATTTGCATCTTAATATCATGTCTAGTATGTTACTTTTGATTCATTATTTAATTCAAAAACAAGCAAATTTATAAAGGTTTAGACAAAACTCTGACAGCAACGCATCAAGAGGGGCCCATCCCATACCCTTTTATACTGCAAAAATGGTTAATTTATATATTTAAAAAAAATCCAAAGTTTGACAGTGTTCCCCTCTTGATTCATGACTGACTCTTCTTGTAAGTTACCGTTTTATATTTTTTTTTGAAAAGGGTGCATATCTTGTGTAAAGTAATTTATATCTCATCTGAATTTATTGGGCCAGGTTGAGAGAGAGAGAGAGAGGCAGGATACTGGGTCAGACAACATTTATGAGATGTTGTCATGTATCCTACCCTGAAAGATACTGGACTGAAGCTAATATTGAATTTGAATGTATGTTACCTTTTTGTTTTCTTATCAGGAAAACGTCTTGACCCTCCTGACATCATCAGCTGGAAAGCATTTATTGCTTGTTTGTTTGCCTTTTCAGCAGCATTTTGAACGCAGACAGTGAGCTCCTCAACCGGGCTGGTTTGGCCCTCACATGTGAATGTGAATTCCCTAATATTAAAAAGATTAACAACTTCGCCTACCGTGAGTGCAGGGGCGATTACGGTTTCACCCTTTGCTTTCACAGTGAATTCGTTATTCTTTAAATTGTAATCGTGATATTGATCAAATATGTCAATGAATGTGGTACTGTCCCTGAATGGTGCAATTACACTTTTCTTTTCTTGGCGATGTAAACATGTATTGAATGAAAGAGACAGTACACTGGAACGATGACAACTTGTCTCGGCTGCCGCCATGTTTGTTTTGGTTTAAAATGATAATAGACAAAACCGAATGCGGACGGAGCGGAAATTCCGGATTTTTATTTTTTTCTCTCCGATTTTCAAATAAAAATGTTTAGGGTCGGGGCCTAAAATTAGGGTCGGTCGGGGTACCGTAAACACACATATTTTTTTTTTTGGCCTTAGGTGCACACACGCAAAATAGGCCTATATGTTAGAGAACTGATGCTCAAATGGTACCAGTTGTTGTTTGTTTATATAAACATGATTTACATGAGTACAGGCGGGTATCTAGGCAGTAAAATCCACAGACACCTAAAGTATGGATATTACATGTACTTACCCCCCCCTCTTTGTTTTGATTTTTTTTTCTTGCTATAATTTCTCTGAAATAAGTAAATTCCCTATCTATCTCATCCTTCTTTCGATTCAAGTAATCCTTTCACGCTTTTTGTAAGCTTCTACCGGTATGATTTAATTTATTTATTGATCCACCAAGCATGTTGGCATACAATCATTTTACACAATATGAGAATGATGACAAACTAAATACTAACAGTTCATATGCATATTTGTAAAGACGTTTATATATATTTGGCATGTACATATGACGTCAAACTGTATATATAATTTAGTATTGCATGTATAACATTAGCAACCTATAATTTATTACAAAATTTGTGCTCATTTTTTTTTATACCCGGACAAGGCCAATCTCTAAAGCTTACAAAAAATGTGAAACGATTACAGTACTTTAGAAATCGAAAAAGAAATGAGTTAGACCGGGAATCAACACATTTCAGATTTATCGCTGCAAAAAATATTTTCAAAAATGGGGGGGGGGGGGGGGGGGGGGGGGGGCGCTAGTATCAGTGCATCAGGTATCTGTGGTAATATCTTGTACAAATGCACCTGTAACTACATTAATTTTGATGCTCTAGATTTACAGTCACATTTAATTTTATCAAGTGACATGCTAGAAAAAAAATAAACTTGGGATATTTTCGCTTACATTACAGTTTGAATAAATGGAAGAAAAGTAAAAGACCCTGAATGCATACTGATTGCCCACATTTTTTATGTGTATTTGAAACCCTTCTTTAATACATTGAATGTTTGCGGCATATGTATTTATAATATGAGATAATGTTATTTACAGATGTGCATGATACCAACAAGAATGTGAACTTTTCAAAGAGCATGATATTTCCAATTTTCCACATCTTAAGACCAGTGACCACAAATGTACATACAAGGTAATTTTTACAAACTTTAAATAATCCAATCAGGCACTGGATATACATAAATATAGGCATTATTTACATCTAGTCAATATTAATTTCTTCAAAATGATAAATAAGAGAAAATTCATATGAAGCATGTTTTGATATTGCTGTATGGTATGAAATTTGAATGTTTTTATGTTATAATGCACATATAAACTTGAACACTTAGACCTACAGTATTGTGTTTTAAATATTTTTGACTGGCAACTTTCATCTTTTTTTCCATTTAGTACCCACAGATGACAGCCATATTGACTCCAGTAGATAATATTCATCTCCATCAGCTGGTTACTAGCTGTACATAGTGGTCAAACCAGGATATCCACTAATTGCATTCAGTGATGTGAATTGTCATCTGCATTTGTGCTTATGAACTTTAGTAAACTGTCAAGTTTTAATATCAAGAAAATGACTGCTGAAAAAGCATCTAATCTTGTGTTCTATGAATGTTTTCAATTAAACACAAAACAAAATGAGAAATAGTTTTATTGAAACTTAATTGAAATTCACTTTGAATTACTTTGCATTGACTGAGTACTTCAAATTTTAATCTTTCTACATTTTCATGGTCAAGTGATAAAAAGTATTTGAGAGTGAAGGGGGGGGGGGGTGTCATATGAAATAAAAAGATTGACACTCATTTGGTGAACTAGATATTTTACACATTGCAGCCACTTATCTTTATTTCCAATAATGAATTAAGAATATTTCTTAAAACTGGGAAAATATACCCCCTCCCCAAGTAGTGGAGGAGTATGTGTCACTTCTGGTTTTCCAGTAGCTTGTATGATGGCTGTATTCTAGATACATATTTTGTTGAAAACAATTTTGATTTTCAAGTTGTCACCTTAAACTATTTCTAAAAGAAATCCAACTCGAGTCGTTAAGTATTCCCACGGATTTTTTTTTTTTATATATACACAGTGATATAATACAAATATTCATTGTAGAACAAGATACATATACCCCCCTCCCCCCACCTCATTATGTATGTTTCATTGCAAGAGCAGATGCTGCATGGGTCCAGACTCCTACCCAAACCCACTCAATTTGAAAAGTAATAACTCCATGACATTTTAATCGTTTTTAAAACTATCAAATTAAGTTATCCCCTTCCCTAAACTGTGTTTCATTGCAAGAGCCGCATGGGTCCAGATATAGACAACCACCCTTCAACAGTGTTTCATGAAAACATACATGTAGTGTATCATATTTTTGTATATATTCTACATCTATTTAGTAGATACTGCATGTTTGTAACCTTGTTTAGACACCCCCCACCCCCAATGCAGGGATTGACACCCGAGACTATATTCCTGGATCAGCGCATGATTTGCACCGCGAATCGTCAGTTACAAATTACGCACTGAGTTCGATCAGAAATATAAGAACTTGTTGTACTAATGGCCATCATGTATGATGTGTTCGAGGTAATGCAGATAATTCAACACCGCACCGATCTCTGAAATTAAATGCATACTTCTTTGCATCAGATTAAATTTTCAAAAAAATATATAGATACTGGTGTGTTGTTGTATTCATACCAAAGCGAAGAAATATTTTTTGAATATATGTAATACATATATTACACACTTGTTTGTTTAACACATTCACATTGTAGGAATTATTTCGTTTTAGGCCTAGATCGAGGGTAGATAGTGCATATATATTTATGTGTGTAGTCTGATTAAAACCAGCTCCCTTCTAATGGTCCCTGACGACGATAGGGGAAAAAAAAAAGGGGGGGGGGGGGGTAATCAGACTGTCATTCATTCATGAGGTTTAAGATTGGAATCTAAATAATCTGATTGTAAACAGATCTTTTATCCGCTCCGTTATTATTATGTCGATACAAACGTACAATGTTTGAATACAAACTAAAGTTTAAAATGTTTCTGAAATTAGTTGTTAAATTAACTGTCTTGGTTACTGGAAGTACAAGACCAACAGTCCGGTACAATAAATTTATTACCAAACTGTTAACAGGCACTGTCCCTTGGTGCCCCCTGTAATCAAGTCAACAATTCATTCTTTCTTTACTGAACACTTCATACAATTAATTGTTTTCATTTATATAATCATTCTATTCTAACCTCTCTGCATTAGCATAAAACATTCAGAACAACTGGATCCTACATGTACATATGTTTTATACTTGCATACTGTACTTACTAAACTATAATAATACTGATTTGATTACAATTTTATATGTATTCACACAACACACTTGGACCTATCCACTGTCTCAGAAACTGATGTGTGAGACAGTTGGGTTATTTTATTGTATATCATGTTGTTAATTTAAATCTTGTCTGCAATCAGTATTTCATATATAGTTATAGAAATGTGCAGTGCAGAAGTGTGAACTCTGATAGTATTAGTAATTCTGAATGATTGTTTTCTTATTTTCATTACTATACATGCCCCCCCCCCCCCCCTTCCCAAGGAACCTTGATTGGCGAATAAACAATAGAGAGAGAGTTAGAGTTAAAAGATTAAAACTAAAGTAAATGTTTCTTGGTTAAAATACATTGGTTGTCCTGCGTACATGTATCATGTATACGTTTACATAATAAATTGTAATTTTCCCGCCGTGTTACTTCCCTTTCCAGTATCTAATTTTGGATCAATATTCTACATCAGTGCTGCGTTTGAATATTAATTAGATAGCGTGTTTACATGCATATCAAAGATAAAACTGGACGGCGGTAAGAGGAAAATAAATGTATTGTGATACCATGAGATTATTTGAAAGCTTTGAACAAGGCTTTATCTAAAAATCACTGTCCAAATCTTGAAATATTCTTGAACAGTACACTGAACTCGAGAAAAAACACAAATAAACAAAGTGCAGGGGTAGGTTTTCATCTTGCGGACCATTTTTAACTTATTTGCAAGCGGATTATCCAATTTGGACAGTGAATACTCGATTCTGTGAAACTTATTCTTTTCTATCATGTCATGTTTTTATTATTTTATGTACAGCTGGCTGTGCGCCGTGTCGATTTATGATCATCTATTTGCGTCTTGTATAATCTGGTCAAATGACGTCATATGACCCTTGACATCTTAAGTAAACATGCAAAGTGAAAGTACAGGAGGCATATATATGTTGTGGTACTTGAAAAGTGTCTTTAGTTTTTTAATATTAATAAATGACCTACACCCAAAACAATAGGATATAAAGTTTCATTTTTCTGAATAATTCTTAAACATGACCTTAAGTCACACGCGCCGTTGATAATGTATCATATATCTGCACTTTTGACCTCAGATAACAATCTATACAATATAGATACAAGGGTAATCTCGGCTGAAATTCGATTCGGTTAAATATTTAGATTGACGCTATCACCGAATCTTGGGACAGTCCTACATAATTCATGTCTGGAAATTTATTTCAGCTGCGACCTGTTCAGTGATTCTCACATCTGAATGCTGAGCGTTTGGCGAATGCGTAATGACTACCTACATTTATGTCTTGGGGTTTGGCGAGGCCATGGCGTTTGCGGGGAATTTACGACCTCCCGGTTACGAAGCGAGCGCTCGAACTTGGTGACAATTGACAGAAGCTTTGAGAGTTTATAACGGACTTATAACAAAGGATGAGTATGTGAAAAAAAAACCCACTGATATCGATTTTTACGTCACAGAGTGCAACATTCTTTAATGCTTCACGCATATATAATGAAACTTATGTTTACACGGATAATCATGCCAGCCAGCCGACTTGAGAGCAAGAACAGCACAGTTTTCTTTCTTCCCTCCTCCGGGTTGTCTGCCTTCCCAATTGCTATAACGTATTTTGGACCCATTAGAAGGATAAACGTAAGTGCCTTCGTGTAGCAGATCTGTGGCGCCTATCCACACGCCATCATATCCTACAAAACAGTTCAACGTATTATCAACTTTTACTTGTCCTTCATAACAGTGACCAGATGAAATAGTCACCGAATTTCATGTCCACTGTTTACTATGTGGTATTTAGCTCAAGATGACGTTAACTTATTTTGCCATTAAGGCCATAAGGATACATTAAATAAAGGAATGTTCTGCTGTGTTTACATTGTATTTTCTATTACTTCATCAAGCAATAATTTAAATCGGTCATTGATAAATGAAAGGCACCAAATAAAAAAAATCGTTTTTGAAGGATTTCAATTTTGGGGTAATGTTTTTCCATTGAATTTTAAACTATAAAATTGTAAAGACTGCAAAAATAAAGGCAGTTTCATAGGAAAACTTTGTGGTAAATATGGATATTTTGCAATATCTAAATATTAACAAATAGATTTACAAAATTGTATCCCATTTGCTGGGTACCCTATGTATGTAAGGTCCATTTTTGAAAGACTTCTGTCCATTGCATGTTTTCTCTATACGGGGAAACCTGACAATTTTTTGTTAGGCATTGTTAGCGGATTTCCTGATAACAGGATGAAGTCAAATTTACAACTCCAAATTAACAGGCAGTGTAATTACCCAAAGTTTATAAACACTGTATGTACACTTCCTTAATATAGACTGGATTATATTTGGCCGTTATTCTACCTTCTCCTAAAGAAAACTTTCATGTAAGAGTGCTTTAATTCTCTATTCTCATTTCGGTATCCAATGTTTCAAAGACCCAATCTTATCAAAAGAAAATATGTTCATTAATATGATTTACAGAGTTTTCCCAAGTGGACAATCCAATTCACTTGTTTATCAATCACGTGAGATATAGATGAAATTTACACAAGGCACTTACCCCGTAACAAACTCTGAAAACGGATCCATTTCTCCTGCCATTTTCCTTTGAGTTCAAGTAATGTCGACTTCTTAGCGAAACAACTGGTCTGTTCAACATTGAAAGTGTATTATATAAGTCACAGGAAAAGATATTAACGTTAAATTAACACTTCAACTTTATGACAAACGGGATGATATCAGCTTCGCCATCGTCAACATCACATATTTATGTATCAATATACCATTATCACCTGCATATAGTGCGTATATATCTCAACTGATCCGATACGCAAGATCTCGTTCTGTGAATGCTCAATTTTGACAAACTGTGGATGGTGCATGAATTTCAACAGTCTCCTTTAAAGTCAGCATTTCGCAAATTCTATGGTCGTTTGTTACAACGATGTAGTTTGGCAATAAAACCTATTATTGGGTCAAATGCTGTCTGACGTGTGTCATAGCGATTGTTAGGCCGTTTTGGCAAAGTGATTTTGATTACGGATAACTTCATATACCTGATCAAGATATGGGGCTCGCCGCGGGTGTGACCGGTCGACAGGGGATGCTTACTCCATCTAGGCACCTGGTCCCACCTCTGGTGTGTTCAGGGGTCCATGTTTGCCCAACTATCTATTTTGCAATCCTTATAGAAGATATGAGCTTGATCAATGCTCGTCATCTTCACTTTACACATTGGGACTTTGGCGTAAGTCAATTTATGGTCAATCGGACACTGAACGGACAATTCGAAGTGAAGATGTATAATGGTTTCGGGGCATATTGTACTTCTCATGTATTTAAAGCATAGTGTTGACGATACAAATCCCATTGATACTGCTGTTTTCTATATTTTATCGGCTAATACATGTATTATTTAACACGTGAATTTTCACTGAGTGACCAAAATGTCAATCAATCGCATCAGTTTCAGAAATTCCTAATTCATTTTTGCTCGATATCGGATAAATTAAATGCATGTAAAAGTAGATAAAAGGTTTTATTTTTTTTCCAAGTTCTTGGATATTAGCTAATAGAAAGCACGGAATTATTCGATCATATAACGGTATTTGATATCAATATATCGCCTGTAAAATAGCATAGCCTACGGTGCAGGTGGGACATCGGACGATTATCAAGTTCCCACTTTTCCTCAGGTTGTGACTGGCATGTATTGTAACAGTTATATGCACTGTAATATTGGCTTTTTGCTCTCTCTCTCTCTCTCGCTACCTCTGCCAAATATTGATTCACCAACGAGGGCGATATAATTTCTTTGTAAAACGAATTTTTATAAAAATTTGGATAAAATGTAATATTAAAGCAATACTTTTTGTTGAAAAGTAAAAATCTGATAAATCATGAACACCATGAAATCAATGGGTAGGAACGTAATGCAATGCGTCACGCATTTTCATATGGTTTCCTCAGACGTTTCCTCAATCATCGATTTTATGATCTCGTTCGAATTATCTTCCCTCATTGTATATAAATCATTAGCTTATGAAATATTGAGTTAGAATAGGCCCTCGTACCTCTTGCTTGCCGTAAGAGGCGACTAAATAGCGCGTCCTTCGGCTGAGACCACAAAACCCAAGGTCACAGCAGGTTTGGCACGATAAAGATCCCCTCTGTTCAAAGGCAGTGAGCGCCCTTCACTGGCAATGGTGAAATCTCCATATGAGTAAATACTTCTCGAGAGGGACGTTAAACAATATACAATCAATCAATACTAACCGCAAAATTAGAAGGATATTTCAAATGTAATGCCAACAGTATTCAAGATAACTTAGTTTCAAAAATGAATAATGATATCTTTCATTTATTTCAAATCAATTAGCTTAAAGGTTACTCATTGCTGCTTAATATATTCGAAGCGATATTACATGTAGTTTTAAGAATAAAGTAATTTTCCCAAAATAGAAATGTTTCATGGGACACTATCCGGATTTATTTTGAAATGGAAATAAAAGATTAAATGAACTCACAAAAGCTTCATGAAATGTGGCAGTGTTGGTTGAAAACCAATAACACCCCCCGCTTGTCTTGGCCCAATTTCCTTTACAAGCTTCAATAAGAATGGAATACATTTATGTGTCATTTGTAGTACATTTACATCATTCATTAAATAGAAATACACATATCTTTTCTTTCTTTGTAGATCTCGATTATAGCTAAGTGTTGCGGACGAACAATTCTGACTTGTCATATACGTATATGTGGTTCTTTATATCAGATGAATTCATAATATGATTTGAAACAGTACTACAAGAATGCAAATTATGTCGCTGTAAGCGTGCATTCAT